>NC_003074.8:16983052-17291470 GCF_000001735.4 Arabidopsis thaliana | reverse complement strand
TTGATCTGACCTGATCAATCTAATAATTGATCCTCTTTTGCATAGACTCTATGATACAGCAATCAGACTTGGTGAACTTCAAGCTCAGTACAATTTACAAATAGACCCTGAAGAATATGCTCAGGAGAATCTCAAATTTGGTCTGGTCGAAGTCGTCTATGAGTGGGCAAAGGTTTGTTGTAACCAGAGAGCAATCTTTCTTAACACTTCACGATTCAGACATCTTTTTGATCATATATGCTTGATTTTTGCAGGGGACTCCATTTGCAGAGATATGTGAACTGACAGATGTCCCGGAAGGTCTGATAGTTCGAACCATTGTGAGATTGGATGAGACATGCCGTGAATTCAAGAACGCAGCTGCCATTATGGGGAACTCGGCGTTACACAAGAAAATGGATGCAGCTTCAAATGCCATAAAACGTGACATCGTCTTTGCGGCTAGTCTGTATGTGACCGGAGTGTAAGATTTGATCACAATTCATACATTTGACCAGAGACGCTTCTCACTTAACTTGAAATTCAAATCACTAAACATGTCCACAAATATAGTAGTTAAATTTTTCGTTACGACTATTACAGAAATGGATTTCAGTTTAGACATTAACAGACACTAGTAAATAAAAACTCCTCTTCCTCAGTTCTATTCACGCGTTAAAAGATTAACTATGAAACACGACCTCTGTTGAAGATAGCCATCAACTTAGGCACTAGCTTGTCATGCTTCATCACATACCTTTTCAAGAACTCCTGATCAGTACATACCAAGACAGATGAAATCGGAGGGTTTTCACTTCCGATCAATCCTTTCGACATGAGAGCTTTGATCACGTTAGACCTTGGCACTATCCTCTTCTCCAAGCTGTATCCAAGTACCGTAGGGATCATGACCACAGCCTCTAGCGGCCAATTCATCATCTTCACCAAAACCTCAAACTTCTTCCTCAGCGTCTCGCCAGAATATGCAGTGCAACAAGGATATCGCTTAACCATCATCTTGAAATCATCTCTACTGAATCCTAAGCCTAAGAACATTTCAATAGAGTCTAATATCTTCTGCTCAGAAGATCGTATGCATTGTGGACGACTCTTCAACACCGAAATAATCTCTTCCTCTACCAAACCACACTTCTTCAGTGTTTCAAACATCAGAATTATCTTCTTCTCAGAGAATTTTAAAAAGTAAGGCCACTTCTTGAAAATCGCCCATATCTCGGCTTCACTAAAGCCTAACCTCTTATACACATTCACTTTCTCTTCTATCGTTTTCTCGCTCATTTCGTAAACTACATGCAAAGCTTCCACAAACTTGGATTTAGCCGGATCAAAACCCATATCAACAACTTTCTTTAAACTTTCTTCAAACTTCTCTTTACCACAAACAGGTTGATATCTAGATATAAGCAATGAAAACAACAACTTCTGAGGTACTCCCAATTCTCTCAAAACCGATATATTTCGAATTCTGTTACCTTTCTTTCCCTCTGGACAAGAAATACACAAACTTTTACCATCTTGCATAATGTCCTTAACGAAATCATAGTATAAACTAACAGATTCTTCACCTTTCTTATCCAAGATTGTTGGAACATTCGAAACAATCTCTATGACCTCAGAGCTTGAAGCTCCTCTAGACTTTAAAAACTGAAGCTTTGGACGAAGAGATTTCTCAGCATCTGTTACAAGCAATCGTGGGTAAGCCCTTATGATCCTAGATATCTGAGAATCTTTAAACCCATTACTTCTAAGAAGATTCAGAACAGAATCTGGATTTACCTTGTCTTCGAAGGTGACTTTCTTTGAGATTGTTTCTGCAAGTTTTTTAGTCAAACCCAATGATTCAACGAGATAAGAGACTGTGAAAGTACTTCCCTTTGGACTCGAATCTTTAGCTATTGTAGAAGAGAACGATTTGGTGGTAAAAGGAAATGCATTTTGCACAATGCTCACTGTAACTCTTAAATTACGCCATTTCTGTAATTCCACAGACTTTCTTCCATGGAGAATTAGAGAAAACATGAGGAAGATGAAGATTGGCGAGGAAGGAGTAAGAATACGAAATTAGGGTTTAAGAGGAAGAATCATAAATTCATATAAACCCTAAGATCAATAAAGATTCCATTTTCTTCTGCTATTGAGGAAGAACTTGAATTGGGCTAATGGGCCGATTAAATGAATTGGCTAAGCCCATTTAAATATGCTCAGAATTTGCGAGTTTTAGAATGGATGAATATTTTTTAGAATTTAGAATCATAAATTAGCAGAGAAAACAAGACAATACAAATCCCAAAGAATCAAAAAATGCCAAATTGTATCAGTGAAGAATTTAAATGTCCATATTTATTCTTCTATAATAAAATTTTGGGTCTAATGGGCCGAGAACTACATGAAATAGTTAAAAAGCCCAACTTAGAATTTTAGAAGTTTTTTTTAGGGTGGAGGGAAATATTGGCGCCACTCACTCACACACACTCCATTTAATGGCGGAACTACGACGCTTCTTCGTCATCACAACAACAACAATTCGACCTCAATTGAAATTAGGGTTTCTCTGCAACTCCACAAACAGACTCTTAACAAAACTTCGATTCCCAATTTCAACAATGGCTTGCGTAAACGAACCATCACCTAAACTCCAAAAGCTCGACCGAAACGGAATCCATGGCGATTCATCACCATCACCATTCTTCAAAGTGAAGAAACTCTCCGAGAAAGCTGTTATACCAACACGCGGCTCACCACTCTCCGCTGGATACGATCTCTCAAGTGCGGTGGATTCAAAAGTTCCAGCGAGAGGTAAAGCGCTTATCCCAACGGATCTAAGTATCGCTGTTCCCGAAGGAACTTACGCGAGAATTGCGCCGAGATCTGGTTTGGCTTGGAAACATTCGATTGATGTTGGTGCTGGTGTGATTGATGCTGATTATAGAGGACCTGTTGGTGTGATTTTGTTTAATCATTCTGATGCTGATTTTGAGGTTAAGTTCGGTGATCGAATCGCGCAGTTGATTATCGAGAAGATTGTGACTCCTGATGTTGTTGAGGTTGATGATTTGGATGAGACTGTTCGTGGTGATGGTGGTTTTGGTTCTACTGGTGTCTAAGTGATAATCATCTTCTTCGTTTATGAATGTGTTTTGGTTTTTAATTTCGTCGAACAGTTTGTGGGCATTATTATTGTACTATCTCTTTGCTTCATCTTTAGACTATTCAAACAAACTCTCACTGTTTTTTTTCTTTGTTGGGCTACAAAATGAATCAATTACAAGAAAAGAAAGAAGAGATGACTTACACAAAAACCAAGCCAAAACAGAAAGAAGAGGTCTCTTTAATGGAGAGAGCAAATAAATCAAAGCAAATAGAGACAGTTGATTATAACTAAAACATAAACCACTGGCTCTTTTTCTCTATGCACAAAAATGAGTGACTCTAGACGTCTCAAGCGAATTTAGGCTTAGGTAAGGCTGAGTTGTTGCTGCTGCTGCCGCCACCGCTGCTGTGGTGGTGGAATGATCCGAATATATGAATCCAGAATTTAGGACATTTCTTTAGTTCTGGACAGATCTGGCTAGGTAAAAGATTAAGTTTTCCTTCGCTTGTTAGAGACTTCTTGAAATGTTCCAACACTTTGACAATCTGCCAGAATTCCGGTCTCTTGTCTGTTTGCGATGACCAACATCGCTCGATCAGCTCTTTCATGGCCGCTGGACAATCCGTCGGTATAACTGGCCTAATTTTCTGGCCAATATCGAAACAATGAAATGTTTAATAACAACTGAACAATAATGATCTAACTCAGTCAGATCTATGCAAGATCACAATCATGAAATAAGGAGGAGATGCAGAATGATTTACCTTGTATATAACTAGATCACAATCATGAAATAAGGAGGAGATGCAGAATGATTTACCTTGTATATAACTGCGTAGGCAATTTGTTCAGCAAATTTCATCTCCTCATATGGAAGTGCTCCAGCTACCATTTCCCATAAAAGAAGTCCAAAACTATAAACATCGCACTTCCGTCCATGTGGTATCCGTTTTAAAACTTCAGGTGCCATCCACCTATAAGTTCCTATGTTATCCCCCAAAACATCACAGTACTCCTCCTCGCACGCTATGCCAAAGTCAGCAATCTTCAAGTGAAAGTCATTGTCGATCAACACGTTTTCTGGCTTCAGATCCTGATGAACTATCTCTCTTGAGTGAATATATTCCATTCCTTTAGCAATATCCAGACCAAAATCGATTAGCTGTTCCAAAGGAAGGGATTTCTGCTCGAGCTTGTGCAGATATGATCTTAAAGACCCTCGAGGTACATACTCTGTGATGATACAGTTTCCAGTATTCACTCCAACAAACTGTTTCAGGACACATCAATCAGAGGAAAAAAGTCAAACAAACCATAATCATAATTTTCAAACAGAGTTGAAAGATGTAATGTTAATTTTCAAAGGCATCATTCATATTTGATACAACCTAACCAACATAATATAACATGATATAAACTCACCTTAACGACATTTGGATGGCTTAGTCGAGATAAAAGAGTGGCTTCCACGATAAACTCTTTTTCTAAACGAGCTCCCAAGAATATGTCGTCACTATCCTCAGGCGCTGTGATAATCTTCAGAGCAACAGCTTTGCCTTCATATTCACCATGATAAATCTGGCTATATTTCCCGTGAGCAAACCTATCCCCATAAGACAACTTAGACACATCAATGAGGCATTCTTCAAGCACTCCTGCAGAACTTACTTTAGAACCTCTATAGTCAACAGACTTTGAAGACTTCTTATCTATCTTGCTCTTTCCCCTCTCTTTAACTTTCTGCGTACTAAGATCCCTAATAGGACCCGAGTGAGACAGGGACCGTAGATTAACTGATTTTTTCTCAGAAGAATCTTTGCGGGACGACGACTTGGCCTTCATTCCCTTCTCTGGTTCCACTCTTCTAGGATGTGGAGTAGAAAACCTCTTAATATCAGACTTTGCTTCGATAAAAGCATCAGAAAGAGCCATATGAGGCAACGGAGAAACAGATCTCTTCTTATTAGTAACTGGATTCCTCTGCACTTCAGTACCAACAACACTACCACAACTCAAACCAGTCAGCTGCTGCGTACTCTGACAAATTCCTACAAGTGATTTCAAATCAGATGGTGAACTCAAAGTCATTCTTTTCAATCCAGAACTCTTCTCTTGGTTTACAGTAAAAGGCATAGATTCTAAACTCGGCGTAATCATACGATAACAAACAGTATGAGAGAAATTTGCTCTCCTAATCCAAGAAGTAACCTCTCCATCCATGTTTAAACCCCTCCCCAAAACAATCACACAATTTCTTAATCAAGCAAAGCCATAAAGACGAATAAGATAAGTATCAATCTCCAACAATCTCGTCTTCACAGATCCATTGAAGAAACACCATCTATCTTCCTCAACCATTAAATCCAAAATTTCAAAATTTACCTACGAACAACACATCACCAAAAAATCTCCGGAAAGTTTTCTGAATTACACCACCAACTCTACACATGCGCTCTTCCTAACAAAAATCAATCGAATCAAAGAACAACAAGTATATTAAGAAACGATTTTGTTTCATTGATGAATCAGAAAAAAACGAAATAGAAATCGAGAACGTACCTGAAACACGAATTTTTCAAAAAACAAAAGTACGAAGCGTGAAGGTCGGGGAAACAGGAATCGGAATAATCCGTCGAAATAGGTTTTGAGAAGAGAGAAATCAAACGGAGAAATTGATAGCTTCAATGGTAAGCAACAACAAGACGAGAGAGATTTCGAGTTCGTATTTTTTTTTTTTTTTTGGTCTTTGACGGCTTTAGAGAGAATTTTAGTATTAAAAAAGTTGCCAGAAATACGAAGGGAAGACAAATTCTCCAGAATTTTGGTCAAAGAAGAATAACACGGTAGCGTATAAAGATTCCAAAACGGTAGCGTTTTAAACTATCCTAAACAATCAGATATCTAAATTTAATAGTCAACTTAAACACAAAAGCGTTTGTAGTCCAATGGTAAGGTTCTACTCCTAGCAGTCGCATTTGCCTCTCTAATTTATAGAGATCAACGAGAAAAGAATATTGCACAAACTAATTAAAATATCCAAATTATCACAATTTTTATCTCTTAATCGATTTATTATTTGAAATTGTATTGCTTTTTTTGTGTGTTATAAAAGTCAAAATTGTTTCATTATTTTGCTAAAAGTTCAAGAATAATCAGTAATAACCTAAAACAAAAAAAACATGTCGAGTGTTGGAACTGGGAGCATTTACACACACGATTCTCTCGCAGTTTGGAAAACAAACGCAACCATTCTTTTGCATGAGGCTCGACCACGTGCCTCTTCCCATCTCTCACGTGTTTCCCTTTTAGAAAAATTCTAAAAAGACTACAGAGAAAATCCAAATTGAGGTTTTGATACTCCCAATGAAACGTCGTCGTTGTATCAGTTCCAACGACTCGCTTTGCCTCTCCTTTCTTCTTCTCTCTACAAAATAGGATTCTTCGTTTCTTCCTCGAATACGACGACCACGATACTGACCAGGTGAGTAATCATAAACCCTATCCCTCTCCCTGCTCCAAACAATGGCACATGAACCCAGTAGCCCAAGTTCGAATCTTGTTTCTAATCCGGCCAATCTTTCAGCTTCTGGGTTAGATTATAGCTCTGATTTGAGTAATAAGCGTGTCTCTGATGGAATTATTTCTGGGTTTGGGAGTGAGCAGGTAAGTATTGATGCTACGAATAGAAACAATCCAAATTTAGGCAATAAAAGAAGTGATATGGATGATGAAGAATTGGAAAAGGTGAAGTTTTTATGTAGCTACAATGGAAAGATAATCCCTAGACCAAGTGATGGCATGTTACGTTACGTTGGTGGTCAAACAAGGATCGTTAGTGTTAAAAAGAATGTGAGATTTGATGAATTTGAGCAAAAGATGATTCAGGTTTATGGTCACCCTGTTGTTGTTAAGTATCAGCTTCCTGATGAGGATCTTGATGCTTTGGTTTCTGTTTCATCTAGTGAAGATATTGATAATATGATGGAGGAGTTTGAGAAGTTGGTAGAGAGATCTTCTGATGGGTCAGGGAAGTTGAGAGTTTTTTTGTTTGATGCTTCTTCGTCTGAGGTGGATGATTCTTTCGGAATATTGGAGTATGGTGATGGAGTTGATATTGGGCAGAGATATGTAGAGGCTGTGAATGGTGTTGTTGTGAGTAAGGAAAGTGTAGCTAGTGGTAGTTCTAATCCGAATTCTGATTTTAGTGGCGTGGATGTTGTTGATAGCTTGGGCGTTGGTCAGAGTGATTTTGTCGCAACTACTTGGACCTCGAGTAATTTTTCACCTCAGACTTATCATAGTAATGTATCAAGACTTGTTCCTCCTGATCCACGCTCTTCTGCTTATGTTGTGCCAATGACTGTCCACGCCGATCCGCCTCATTCTTTTCAGCTTGAGACTGTTTCAGAGAAACCAATAGTTGGTAAGATGCAGCAGCAACAACAGGGGTATACTACACCATCTGAACATCATCCACCGGCCTATGTTGAATCTCGCCAAGAAGCTTTAAGACAACCAGATATTGTTCATTCACCTATCCAGCTTTTGCCAAGTAGTACTTCTTTGTTCTCCCAACAACCTTTTCAAGATAGTCCTTTAAGTGTCTCATCCCACCAGTTCCTTCCTGCTGCTCACATGTCAATGGCTCCCTTGAATTCTCAGATTAGTTCCACACCAGTTTTGATTAACCCGGTAATGCAAACCCAAGAAAATCTGTTGGGGAACTATCATGCTGCTCAAAAGTTAGTACCGCTTCCTACAGAGCCAAGAAACACTGCATATCAAGGTACGATTTCTCCTGGTATACCATTTGATGGTTATGGCGGGTCTCAAGTTCCACCATCTAACCATGTTGTTCTCCCCGATGGAAGTTTCTATCAACAAGTAACTATGGCTGAAAGTTTTCAAAGGGTAAATGATTGTCATATGTGCCAGACATCTTTTCCTCATATGCATTCTGATCCGATTATGCGGGAGGGAAATGATGGTTCTACAATGTATGTGCCATATGTGAGCTCAGCTTTCTATGCTTCTCGTCCAGATGATATCATGAGAATCCAACAAACGGATAAGTTTACGGGTCAACAAAGCTTCCTCAATCATTCAAATCATCAAGAAAGAGATACTTTACATAACGCCAATCTTGCCACTGCTCAGGTCGAGACTACTGAACCTTTTGTCAATGAGATAGTAAGAGATGTTCCGATAAAAGTTCAAGTAACTAGGCAGCAGCAACATCCCGTAGACCCTTCAGTAGCATATGCACAATGCCGAGAACTAAGTGGATTGGTGGATAATGTTAACATACATGCTCCTGAAATATATAGCAATTGTCAGAATTTCATCTCACCAGTTGACAAAATTGGGAAAGAAGATATTATGGGTACCAGTTCTCAACAAATGGCAAGGAAGAATATGTTCTTACATGACACCTCTGGTCAGTCTCCAGTAAGTCCAAACATAGATCACACTGATTCAGCTAAGAGGCTAACAAGAGTAGTTCTTCCAGGCCATGAATCTCAGCCTAAGGAATCATGTGTGCCAACACAGTCTCCCTTATTAGGCAATCCTGGTTTGTATCTACAATCATTGGTTGGAGGTCAGCAGTTCGATTCAGCGGAAGCGCAGTCCAGCAATCCCGCTTATGACGTTGTTGAATCTACATTTGATGCTGCAAACTTACCATCATCCTTATCATCAAATCCTGATGCTGCTAATTTACCATCATCCTTGTCATCTAGTGTTGGTGGTGCAGACCACAAAGAATCATCAAAATCACTTTTTAGTAACCAGGACCCATGGAATTTGCAAACTAACTCAAACGAGGATGTCAAACCTGATCTACTTAATTCTTCGAAAGGTGAGATTGACTTACATGTTATACATGACTCCATTACTACTTTTTTTGGTAGTTATCCTTGAGAATGATCTGTTGATTGGTCTTTGGTTCTCTCTGAAAGGCTCCGAGGAGGAGCACATCAAACAAGAACTTCAGAATGTTGCTGAAGGAGTCGCCGCTTCTGTGTTACAGTCAAGCACACCTTCATATCATGAACCTCCAATTAAGGTGGATGAGTATGCTTTTAATTCGAAAGGAGAAGTTTCACGTAATGATGAAATGAAACAGCAGTCTACACACTTCAAGGTCCTTAGCATACTGTTCACTATTCTTGTCATTATTTCTTTAGATTTCATATTGCCTCAGAATTATTGTTATTGTTTCTCAGGATATCAGGAACCAACTTCTAGAAAGACTGAATTTCGGATATTCTGGTTCTGATTCGCTGGATCAGTTGCAGGTTTGACATCTTGTTCTTGATTCACTTATGATCATTATCTTATGAGTATAATCATATGTTTTGCGTATTAGATTATAAAGGACAGCGACCTTGAGGAATTGCGAGAACTAGGATCTGGCACATTTGGCACAGTTTATCATGGGAAATGGCGAGGCACTGATGTTGCAATCAAAAGGATCAATGATCGATGTTTTGCTGGCAAACCATCTGAGCAAGAACGAATGGTTTGTCTCTGTACAGCTGATGATGCATAACCTAAAAAAATATTTAGACATATGTTGAATAGTTCATAATGACATCTATCTTATATGCAAAAATTATCAGATCGATGACTTTTGGAATGAGGCACAGAACCTAGCTGGCTTGCACCATCCTAACGTCGTTGCTTTTTATGGGGTTGTGCTGGATTCACCTGGAGGTTCTGTGGCAACAGTTACAGAGTATATGGTCAATGGTTCTTTACGAAATGCGTTGCAGAAGAATGTTAGGTATCGTATTTTTTATACATTCCTCAGTGCTACGTTGACACTTCAGATTCATGCTTAGAATAACGCCATTTGATTGTTATGGTTTATTTTACAGGAATTTTGATAGGTGCAAGCGTCAACTGATCGCTATGGACATTGCTTTTGGGATGGAGTATTTGCATGGAAAGAAGATAGTACACTTTGATCTTAAAAGTGACAACCTGCTCGTCAATCTCAGGGATCCTCATCGCCCAATTTGCAAGGTCAACTTACTCTTGAGTTTTATTTTTCTGTCTGTTTTTCCTAAGTAATAGTTTTTGTTTATTTTTATCTGTCTGCATCCAACTCTAACATGGGAATGTGGGATTCATGATCATAAGGGACAACGGTAGAGAATCAAGTCATGGTATTGAGGATTGTAAGCATTTTGAGATAAATGTCTAGATTTTTTCTGTAGAGAAATATGGACATACATAAGGTTTAGCATTAGTTTTGAATAGAGTGGTGCTCTTTGGTGTTAGAGGAGGAATTGTACATTATGAAATTGTAATGCAAATTTGTTTACCTCTCATTTAAAGTTCTTAATAGACATTTTTGATTATTTCAGGTTGGGGATTTGGGTCTCTCAAAGGTGAAATGTCAGACATTAATATCAGGTGGTGTTCGGGGAACACTTCCATGGATGGCACCCGAGCTTCTAAATGGAACCAGTAGCCTTGTTTCTGAGAAGGTTTCTAAACTAAGCTGCTCTTATCAGCTTGGTTATTTGTCTCTATTATGTTATTATCCCCTCTATCTGATACCTTAATCTGGATGCTACAGGTCGATGTGTTTTCATTCGGAATTGTCCTCTGGGAACTTTTCACCGGTGAAGAACCTTACGCCGACTTGCACTATGGAGCGATCATAGGTGAAACCCTTGATCCATAATTCTTGTGTGCGGGCTTGTATGCTTTATTTTCTATTCTAACCAAAAATTGAAATCAGGTGGTATAGTTAGTAATACGCTACGGCCGCAGATTCCCGACTTTTGTGACATGGACTGGAAATTGCTGATGGAGAGATGTTGGTCTGCAGAACCATCAGAGAGGCCAAGCTTCACTGAGATCGTGAACGAACTACGGACCATGGCTACAAAGCTTCCTTCCAAAGAACAAGGCTCAACACAGGGACCACAATCTTAAGACTAACTGTTTCATATGAATTGAACCATGTTCAAATCTATAACCATACAAGATGTTACATGCAAATAGGTAATGCTAGTCTATAAATCATCTACTACTTCTTGCATTTTTTTCGCTGCGTCAACATATAAACACACATCGCCTCAGAATCTCCGCAATTTTATTTGTTTTATAGCAACCACAACTTCCATGACGAGTACACGATGAAGTCTTTTATAACAATCATAACAAGAGGTCAGACATAATAATATAATCACCCTAGCCAAATTGTGGAATCTTTCCAATCATTGTCAAGGTCAAGAGACTCTGTTTTTGTTTCCTCCCAAGCCAAACCAAGATCCTTAAAACATTGTTTGGCTGTCTTCTCCAACGAAGCATCTTCTGAGAAACAAGTAAGGCAAATCTTGTCAACAGAGTTCTTCAACTCCTCCAAAGATAATGAGTCTTCCTTTAAGATCTTCTGCCCGGTTTGCCGGATGTAAGAGTTCAAAGCGTCGTTCAAATGCCCAAGTAAGTCAGCCTCAGAGAACATATAGTACATCCTACTAAGGTCATCATGGCTTCTCTCATCCATAAACTTGACAAAACCCTACAAACACACAAGTGCTTAGAAAGCTATTGTTCACAAGAAATCAAAGATATCAAAGGGAAAAGAGAGCTACCTTTTCAAGAATGACAGAAACATGATCCTTGAGAAGTATTCTCTCAACAGCTTCCATCAACGATTCCTCAAACTCTTTAAAGAAGTAGAGTCCGTGTCTGCAATTTTTCTTCTCCTCACGCCACATACTCGACACGTTTCAAATACAGTGGAATGTCTGACTGCTCCTTGAACTGCATTGCTTCTGCTGAGTAAAACTCAACAGCGCAGTCGATAAAGGGTTTCTTGAAGAAGGGCGACTTGTAGAGAGACTGTCCATAAAACAAACCCCTAAGATTGTTTAGCTGAGTCATGTGAACAGACATGACTGGTCTGGTGGTATTCTTTAGCTGAGTCATGTCAACAGACATGAATGATCTGGTGGTAACAATGAAAAGGCGAAAGAGTTATCAGTAAATCCAAATCTATCAACACCTATTGTATACAAAACATTATATTTATCCAGCCTAATGTAACAGAAATTTACCTTTGATCTCTAATGAGTTGTAGAATGATGGAAAGAAGCTTGTCACGAACTTTCTGGGCTGAGAAGAGATGCTTGGGAGAAAGCTCACTACCCAAGTCCCACACTGAGTGTGGACCGACGGTCTGACCTTCACCACCGGCAATGCTACAGAGAAACTGTAACTTGCGGCGAAAGTCTAGCCAACACTTCTCCAAGAGTGAGAGGAAAAGAGAGGGATCCGTATCGCATTGCGATTCTAAAGACTGTATGGCTGCAGAGATGTATATCTCACACTCCTCCAAGATCAGCTTGTAAAGGGCTTCTCCTGAAGACTTTTCACACCATGATTTATTAACAGCCTAAGACCAATCAAGAAAAACGTTGAGAAAGATGCAAGAAAAACATTGAGAAAGAAAGAAGAATAAGTAAGTGTAGATACATTGAAAAGCCCACTGCATGCAAAATCTTGTGGCTCGTCGAGGAAGATGGCTCTTATGGCTGGCTTTAGCATTGTCCAAGCATCTTCCACATAAATTCTAGAGTCCGGTTTAGCTAAATGACGTCAAAAAAAAAAAAAAAAATTAGGACAGATAGCTACGAATACAAAATAAAAAGTTTGGAAGAGATGATACGTACGTGTGTGAGGGATGATGGGCTTGAAAATCCTCAAACCAGGAGTAGTCTTCATGGAGATACAAACGAAACCCTAAGAGACAGGAATTTCACCCAATCGTGCAACACGGCCGTTTCCAAGTTAAAAAGTCGCAAAAGTATAGAACAAATAAGGGAAATCAGATATCAATTCTCATCTCACGTTACCCGAAACATTTTTCTTTATCAAAAAAAAAATTCTCATCTCACGCCATCTAAACTAAACAAAAAATCTTGGCAGACATTTTTGCTTCATTAAATGGTAATTTATTTGGCTTTCCATTTTATTTTTGGAAACTTTTCCAAAACAAATCCTCATATATTTTTTTTATTTAGATGTTCAATATACTTTATATTAATCCCACAAATTACAAAATTCTGGATTTTTTTAATAGTTTTTTAATTCTATCAAGATTTAACTCCTACAATTATTCATTCAGACAATAATCATGAGATATCTTTGAGAATGACTAATTTGAGGAATAGGAGTTGAAAATAAGCGTAGATATCTTGAGATTCTCAAATAGATTAACCTTTTGAACAGAAGTGAAACTAGACGAAAATAAAAAGCGATTCATGTAGTAGCGGCGAGCGAAATGGGAGATTGTTTTTGTTGGAATAAAAGTACTTGATGCAAATATTGTTGGACTAAAAATACTTTACTTTTAAATTATTGGTAGGCTTTGAACAATAGAGACTAAATATAAAGAGAATGCACTATTTTGGGCTTAAACGATAAACTAATGACAAGTCCCACCTGAGTCCGATAATTTCAGTTCAGGTAGTAACAATGTAATGTGCTTTAGTGCGTGACAATTCGCACGACGAGAAACTAAAAATAAAGAAAAAGTAGAAAATATCCTACTATATTATTTGGGAAGTACATTTTAAATGTAACCTTAATTTTTGTAAGTAATTATATAGGTATGCCATTAGAAATAAAATTTTAAAGAGTAAATTAATTTATCTCTTTAAGGATTAAAAAGTCAAATACTAATTTAATTAATGAAATTAATTAAAAAACGAAATACATTATTAATTTCCAAAAATAATAGCCAATTAAAATCAACATATAAGATTTGATATCTAAATTTTAATTAATTTAATTTAATTAAAAAAACGAAATACATTATTAATTTCCAAAAAAGTAACCAATTAAAATCAACAAATTATATTTGGTATCTAAATTATCATATTAATTTTTTATTAATTATTATAGTTCACTTCTCATGTTTATAGGATTCTATTTTTACGGAAAAATAATATCATCATTATAAAAAAATAATTAGAGTTTTTTTGCATATGCCATAATTTGAATTTTTAAAAACGAATATAAACTGTTCAATACATGAAATAATATTATAACGGGTGAAAAATAGATTTAAGAAAACTTTCTACTGAGTAACGGGACATAAATTTAAAATATTTATATTTAATTTCATACATATTATATTGAAAATTTATAATTTTATATACTACAATAGTTAATAACATATTAGATGTGATTCAATTTTTAATACAAGCTGGAAAATTATAGAATTGACGGGTTTAGATCGATATTAATATAAGATGGTGTACTACATGTAAAACTCTTAAATTAACAATCAAACTACAAGTGTATAATCTTAAACACTAAACAATATAGATAATATCAACAAAACATATACAACTCACAGTTTACTATACATTTAAAATCAAATAAAATAATATCATATATTTTTAAATCATCTTTACAATAAAAGTTTTTAGTTTAACTAAAATATAAGCCTACCTGCGGTATACTGCAGATTAATCTCTAGATTATAGAGCTTATTGGATCTAAAGACGGGTCATCAAAGATTTCCTAAACTGAAGCAAAATATACTGAATATTCAAATATCTATCTGTTATCAAATTATAAACAAATAAGTCAATTTAATATTTTATATATGAAATCAATTAAATCTTAATCACATAAAAATTAGCACAAAAAAAAGTATTCAACAATTAAAAATTTATCAAATCTCTGTGTTATATAAGTTTTGATACTATATTTGAATAAATTGTAATATACTTTTTTAATTTGTATTCTTTAACTAATTTAAGCTAACTAATATATTTGCTAATCTTATATCTATCAAAACCGACTATCGTTTCTTATCTCTATAGTATTTTTGCAAGACTTTTTTGGTGGATTTGGATAAAAATGCATTCGGGTCATATGGTACATTCCCCTATTAAGTAAATATGGTGCACTCCTATGTTATTAGTTAAAATGTTTAGATTATAATTCAGAGTCATATCATTAATAAAATTAATATTAATAAAATAAATGACTTTTTGGCAAGACGGATTTGGAGGGACAGGGTTTTGAATCAACATTAATAAAAAAGTAAAATATAATTAATCCACCGTTTCAATATGGGTTAAATCTTTAATTTATTATTTTTTAAGACCACTAATATTAAACATATCAAATCATCCTAATTTAGAAAAAATTATATAAAACCAAAAATGTTATGTGGTATGTATAATGTTACTATATATAAAATTAAACTATAAAATATAAATGTATTAGAGAATGATACAATTTGCAAAACTTTTATATATAAAAAATAATTCTTAAATTTTAAAAATTACTACTTTAAAAAAAAATCACTGGACGGGTAAAAAAATTACATAACGTGTTTTATTTTGGAATTGGGTTATATGGTGGATGTATTTGAATCAATATTTATAAAATTTTAAAATATTATTAATATGCTTTTTTAATAGGGGTCAAAACTTCAGTTTCTTAACAATTGTCTCAGGAATTCGTGGTATAGCGTTACTTAATAACAATTATAAACTGTAAAATATAAATATTTTGTAAAAATAAAATTTGCAAGTTTTAATATATATTATTTTTAAAAATAAATCGTCCCGCGGTATACCGCGGGTTAAAATCTAGTTTAAGTTAATATGTTCAGACTTCAAAAATTTATTTAAATAAATATGTTATATATAATGTACTTTTGTTTGTCGTACTTTTTATATGTATATATATAGATTTAAACAATATGTATAACATTTATAATCACAGTAAAAACATAGAATAAAGTAAAAATGGTATTTACGTAGTTTACTAAACTAACACACCAAAAGAAGTTGGGGAACTCAAGAAATTAAAAAACGATATAGCTTTGTTATGAACATTTTTAAGTTGTTTATGAATAAATAATTCAATTTTAAAATCCATCTGTTATGCTGTAATATTTTTCTAATTTATAAAGTTGAATATAGGTAAAAAGAGAATCAAAGATGGAATTTGAGAAATTCTGTAAAGATGGTGATTAGTATAAAAATCATAATCAGCTTGGTTATTTGTCTCTATTATGTTATTATCCCCTCTATCTGATACCTTTATCTGGAATTCTGGATGCTACAGGGAACTTTTCACCGGTGAAGAACCTTACGCCGACTTGCACTATGGAGCGATCATATAGGTGAAACCCTTGATCCATAATTCTTGTGTGCAGGCGTGTATCCTTTGTTTTCGATTCTAACCAAAAAGTGAAATCAGGTGGTATAGTTAGTAATACGCTACCGCCACAAATTCCCGACTTCTGTGACATGGACTGGAAATTGCTGATGGAGAGATGCTGGTCTGCAGAACCATCAGAGAGGCCAAGCTTCACTGAGATCGTGGACGAACTACGGACCATAGCTACAAGGCTTCCTTCCAAAGAACAAGGCTCAACATATGTACCACAATCTTAAGACCAACTGTTTCATATGAATTGAACCATGTTCAAATCTATAACCATACAAGATGTTACATACAAATAGGTTATGCTAGTGTATAAAACATCTACTACGTCTTGCATATTTTTGCTACGTCAACATACAAACACACATCGCCTTAGAATTTCTGCAATTTTTTTTTTAATATAGCAACTAGAACTTCCATGTAGAGTACATAATTAAGTCGTTTCTAACAATCATAAGAAAAGGTCAGACATAATATAAACGCCCTAGCCGAATCGAATCTTTTCAATATGCTCAAGGTCAAGAGACTCTGTTTCTATTCCTCCCTAGGCAAATCAAGATCCTTAAAACATTGTTTGGCCGTTTTCTCCAACAAAGCGTCTTCTAGGAAACAAGAGAGGCAAATCTTGTCAATAGATTTCTTCAGAGATGCTTGGGGAAAAGCTCCTTACCTAATAGATTGCTTGGGAAAATCGTAGCAAATCTTTGTCAGAGATTCTTGGGGAAAAGCTCCTCACCCAAGTCCCACAATGATTTTACCAACTGTCTGACCTTGGCCACCAATGTCACAGAGAAACTGCAACTTGCGCCAACAATTCTCCATGAATGGCAGGAAAACAGAGGGATCATCATGACATTGCGATTCTATAAAGATCGTATGGCTGCAGAGATATATATCTCACACTCCTCCAAGATCAGTTTGTAAAGAGCTTCTCCTGATGACTTTCATGAACACCATGCTTTCTGAACAGCCTGGATGATGCAAGAAGAGTCAAGAAAATTAAACATTCAGGAAGAAAGAAGAATAAGCAATTGTAGATACAAGAACATACGCTGATAAGCTCATTGCAGTTAAAATTTTGTGGCTCATCGAGGAAGATGGTTCTTATAGCTTTTTCCAAGCATCATCCAAATAAATTTTAGGGTCTCGTTTAACTAAATGATGTCAAAAAACATGAAAAACAAAATAGGATAGTCATAGCTATGACGAACACAGCATACCCACCAAAATTTGAAAGAGTCAATATATATGTTTATAGGAGTAGTCTTCACGGAGATAATCACAGGAAGAGAAAGGTCTCCGATCTTCATCGTTTTTCTGTTTACTTGAGGATAAATCGCCGTCAATCTTTGAGCTACTCATGGGTGTGGATCAGCGAGTGCCGATCCGAACCCAAGAAAAACGCCAAGATCTCTAGCATCTTGATACTTCCCCTTTTTCTTCGAGAAGGACGAATCATCTTCAGTCATTAGGTGTTTCACTAAAGAAGCTTAATAACCAGTGGCTGAGCTACAAAAAATTGTTATAGGGATCATATTTTATTTTAATAATTAATAAAATATTTAAATATAATATTTAATTTCAAAAAAAAAAATCCTTAAAAAATTAAAATTCATTGTCTTTAAAAATAAAGAAAATAAGAGATAATCATTATTGTTCTTTATTCATAATATACAGTATATTTATCATTCCATTTTAACATATTTTGTCATAGTTCAATAATATTTTCTAAAAATATAATGCAAAAGAAATGATTGAAACAATATAATATGGTTTCCATAGGTGCAAAGAATAGATTTGAGCACTAGACATGAGGTCAATTTATGAGAAAGCAACCAATTTACCACAATAATCAAATGGAACATAAGATTATAAACAAAAATTCAAAGATTTATGGGGGTCATCTCACCCTCTCCCTTGCCAATATTGTGCATCTGCCACTGTTGATAACTCAACATACACTCGTGGAATCCGCTCGTCGGGGCATCCTTTTCCTCTTATATTTTTCCTCATGTACCGCTCCAGCTTATGTAAGAATTTGTAGATAACTGGTGGAATTGACATTATCATGCCAACTGCTCCACTCACGGTAGAAAATATGACAGTCTTGAAAATGTTCCAGCTTTCATATGCATAATAGATTGTCCTAAGTAGCATTGTCCTACAGTTTCTGAAAAAAAAGACTCACATTTTGTAGTATTATTGTGGTTGTGTTCTTTATCCTCTTTATAGGCTCGATGTTGACGTGGACATCATGCAACTCTTCCTTAAGTCAATCTCTCTTCTCATCCACCATCTTTTGTTCCAACCATGTCGGGATTCACATGGAGCTCGTCATTATCACCATTTAATATTCACTCAAAGTAATGAATGTTATGCATAGAAACAGTGACAAGAAGTCACTATACAATGATTTGATATAGTAGACAAGCGCAATGGATCTCTGAATGGTCTCTGAATTGTCTTTGATATAGCAAGAGGCGATATTAGACGCAAATGGTCTCTGAATTCGCCTTGCGCATAAGGCGTTTGCCTCGTAAAACATATAAATTCATCACATCATCTATATAATATAAATATATATTTTTTCGTATACGCCATGATTTAAAAATTTTGAAATGAATATTAAATTCTTTAACCTATAAAAACAATATAGTATGAAAAAAAAACAAAAATTACATATAATATGAAGTTAAGTGGTTGTCTAAAAATACTCATAAAAAGAACAAATTTTTAGAAAAAAGAACAGTATGCGTGAAATTTGAATATTTAAACTATTTAATATGCATCAAAAGTTAAATACCTACATTCACGATCATTTATTACTTTTGAAAAAATACATAAGTATATAAAATAAGATAAATATTTTTGATTAACATGCATATATTCGCTGGATCTTTATCTTCATCATGATCTTCTGTGATTAAGCGATTAATGGGTTGTGGATTCATGATAGCCGATTGTCAAACTAAGTGGAATCAGAGGCATCGATCCATAAGATACAGAGGAAACATATTTTCAGTATACTTTGTACTTAAATTGAACAAGTTAGGTTAACAAATCTTTGGAAACCAAATTTTTTTTACAAAATGATTTATTTAAATTGAGCCCTAGTGATAATTAAAAGAAATATATTGCATTAAAGGTATTTTATCTTACTATATATTCATAATTGTTTTTTTTTGTTACCTTTTATTGCTCCTACTTTCACAGTATTACAAAATAATAGTTTTCTAACGTATATAAAAAAGTCCCAAGTCCTTTTACAAATTTATGATTTATTTTAAAACTAAGTCAAGAATTGTATTACCCCGAGCTTGAGAAATCCTTAAAGTATATAGTGTGAATGTTTCGGCTCATTATGAGAGCTTCTTTTACTAATTTAATTTACTGTTTTTCTTTAATTATAGATTGATATTTATTTACTTATATATATATATATATATATATATATATATATATGTTTTTAGAAGCACCATGATTCAAAGATTCCATCGTCGACCAGTACTTCTTGGTTCTCCTGAAAATAACATAATTAATATTGAAGAGAGGTTCCAAAAATGGCATGTATATAGTCATGAGAAAATAGTACAATGGTTTCTTCTTCTGTTCATTTCAATGTTAAAGAAACAAATGATAAGTTGTAGATTGTGAGTTGATCTGTGAAGGTTATTCTTAATGACTGAAAATAGACAATTTCTTGCTGCGCAAGTCACTTTAATGGTTCTCTCAAGGCGTAACACATGCCTTCTGTAGTTATGTTGGTTGTTCTTCTTATTGACGATCAGCTAAACCGGATTAAATGTATCCGAACAAAACTAAACCAACTCTACCGGTTAGATGAAGATCACATGTTGAATTCGAATCCTTTTGTGCGGTTTCCTAGAATCAATGTTCAAGAAATCGTTCGACGATAGTTTATATACATCATTTGTTATCATAACTTTGTGGTTCATGAGCGCCTAGGCAGGCGGCCTAAACTGTTTTTTGGAACCTTGGTTAGCATAGTAGAACTATAGAATATTTAGAGAACGGTTTAATAAGTTTATATAACCATTTTAGCCTCTAAAAGAAATCAACTAGTCCTCTCAAATCATTTACTTTCCAAAGAAAAGAAAAGGCGTGAACCTTGCCGTTCTCTTGGTACGTACTATACTAGTACTTGTTTATTGGTTGACCGTTAATAAATTATTGCTAAGCTCAAGATATCTTAATTTATTAATTCTATTGTCAACGACGGTGTCTATCTTTTTAATTGTATTTCGTAATTTCTATATAGAAAGCTTGGAACTAATATAAGTTTTTGCAATATCACTTCTATTAAAAAGAGAGCACATACATGTATAATGTAATTCGATAATGCATGGACCAGTCATTCATATTAGGTCTGGGCACGAAGCGGATATCCGGAAAAATTGTGATATTTGTTATTCGATTTGTTTTAAACGAATACTTGATTTTGTGATTTGCTTTGCTTCGAAAATTTCCGGATATCCGGAATTTCGAATATCCAGAATTTTTTGTGATATTTGCAGATATCCGCTTTGATACATTTAAATATTAAAAAAAACTGTATACTATATAACCATATCAGATATTCAAAGTTTTTATTAAACATGCTTTCAAAATAAGTTTTAAATACCAAACACAACCGTTGTTGGTATCATCGGTCAACAAAATGTTATCAAACTAATTCCAAAAACTAAAACCCGATAGTTTTTGATGCCATTGATCAAAACATAACATTAAAAAAATGAACAAACAAATATTTTAACATAAAAACATAAAATGACAACAATACATAAACTATTTATGATATCTATATATAGATATAACTATATTTTCTAATATATATAAAAAGATACGGATCGAAGCGGATATTCGATTTTTTAAAAAACAATATTCGTTATTTGATTCGGTTTTTACGAATACTACATTTTCCTATTTACTTTGGTCCAAAATCTTACGGATATTCGGATTTTTCGAATCAAATCAAATCAAATACCGAATCGAAGCGGATCGAACGAATATTTTGCCCAACCCTAATTCATATAATTGGTTCACCTAGTCCGTGAACATCTTTTGTTTTGGGCGGCTCTTATTCTTCGTGCTACTTTCTGTTTTTTGAATTTGTTTGTATGACATCAGAAGTAAAAGCAAACTAAGAGTCGAATAATTCAACCCTGAAAGAAAAGAAAATAAGGTTCATTAGATTTCAAACACAAAGAAATAGTGTTTGATAATCTAAACCGATCGAAATCCAATCCGACCGTGAATCAAATAGGTGACTGAATTAAAGTTAAATGATCAGTTTATTTTGTCTTAGATATATTGAGTAGACATGCATATATCATACGATGAAAATCAATAATTTAGTTCTTCTTTTCTCCATATATGTATTTACAATGAAAATACTTGTGGATGGTTACAAGAACCTTCTATGGACAGCATTTGTTATCATAAGTTTGTGGTTCAAAATTTGTCAAATACACTTATCTATAATAATGCAAGAAAAAGATAGCCATATTCTTCAAAATTCAAATGAAATTGTGGAATTAATTTTGTGATTTCATAAAAAAAATCCAAAAGTCACAAAATATTCAAGAAATTGTGGAATTAATTTAGTGAATTTTTGTAACCTAAGAAAATCAATTGAAAATATTTAGCTTCCACTATTAATCGAGTTAAACCAAAACGAAATATCAAAATTTAAAACCAAACCACACACAAAAGAAAAGTTCTTTATAACACAACGAGTAATTTTGTTGATAAAAAAAAAAACAAAGAGTAATTTCAATTGTTCAACAAACGCAGCCTGAAGACGGCGGAAGAAGCTCGGCGGTTTTCTGGTCATCGGAGGGTTTCTTGAAAGTAGTGCTCCCAAAGAGAAAGAAACCAACGCCATAGCCGGCGATAGCGACGATGAAAACACCTGCGTTAAAGGACATAACAGCGAGCATCACCAAATACGAAAGGCCAGTCTTGAGTGTGTACACAGCGGTTTGAGCGAGCCCGGCGGCTCGATTGGTTGAGCCACTGACACGTAGGATCGGTGAATGAGCGAGCCACTCGGCAATTACGGCGAGGAGGAATATAACAATGAGACAGAGAGCGTACATGCCGGAGCTTGTCCCGGGCCATCCGGAGAAGAGAACCTCCGTGTTCTTACCCCAAAAGAAGGTCATGTGCATCATCATCATGTGTGGTGTTGTATGATTCGACATCGATGATGATGATGGTGATGGTGGTGGCATGTCATGCATGTGATCATGATCCATGATACTAATGTTAATAGGGTTTATGATTGATTTTCTTGTAGACAAAATTTTTAAGAGAGAATCGGTTCGTATTTATTGTGATTTCTTAAATGTATGTGTTGTACTGTAGTACAAGTACATCATCTTTTGACTTGTTAAATTTTTTTGTGTAGTACAAACATTCGTTATATTAGAATTTAGAAAATCCCCTTAAATAGATGTTCAAAAGAAAGACAACTATATAATCCCCTAAATATATATATAGTATTTACCTTATTTGCATGATACAACATTACAACTCCATGCCTCTTCGTCTAATCTTCTTTGCGTTGGTATAATAAATAATTTACACAGAATATCTAATTTTAATTTAGAATAAATCTAATAATTTGAAAAGAATTTATACAAATGTAATTAAGGATTTAGTAACTTAGGTTTCAAAACCAAAATTAAGGAGGTGTTATTGGTTTGTTATTTATATAGATTTTTAGTGGTTTGAAATGTTATGAAAAATCTTTTGTTATTCAATTAAGATTTTATAAGATTCTATTAAAGTTTAGTGTTATTAAATTTTGATTTGTAAAAAGTAATCTAAAGTCTTAATAAATCTGAAGTTATTGGATTCATAATTTAATAAAGTCATCAATTTTTTTGTGATATTCAACTAAAAACAAAAGAATCTATGATTGTTAATGATTTAAATTATTGTATTATTGGTTTATAATTTTATACACTTTTATTCACAAAACAAAATCATGAAAATATCATAAAAAGTGAGCGATTGTGAATCATAACTTTGTATATAAACAAAGACCAATGATAAACCATCGTGAAGAATGACCATAGATTATCACAAGCCTCAAAACCTCACGACACAGTTTGTATTGACCTTTTTCCTTACTCTTTTGGGAATTCCCCATAAACTAAGCATATATGTATAGATAGTAATAAGAAAAAAAATTGATAATCACTAGAATTTTAATCATAAAAAAAAAATATACAAAACCAAAACACTCAAACACAAAGAAGACAATAGTATATGAACACACAAATTAAGAAGATGAATTAGGAAAATTTGAAAACTTACGTATTAACAAAATCGTAGTGGAATATTTTGGGAGAGTACACTTTTTGACAATCAATACTTACGTTTTTTATAAAGAAAGCCTAAAATAATAATATCATTTTGGTGAAAATAGTATTTATAGAAGATGAGAAAATATTATCCAATATTTTAGAGATATGTTCTAATAATAATTGTTGCAAAAGCTTTAACACCACTTAAAGTCTCAATTACATGGCTTTAGATAAAAATGAAGTTACAGAGAGTAAAAAAAAATCTGACTTTTAAGACTGTATAAGAGCAAAAACAAATAACAGTCTGATTGTATGAAAAAATGCTGTAAGGACTGTCAAATGCTTTTAAAGTCTTGACAGTGCGATGTCAATCACCCTCTAAGAGATAAAAATAATTAATGACAAAGTTTGTAATTATATTTAGACAGATTTTACAAGATTATATGAAGATTTTACAAAATTATAGAAAAGCTAATCATAGAGATTATATAAAATTCTCTAATTAGTGTTGTTGGGTAAAAGACAAAAAAAAATATGACCTCTACGACGACGTATCGATACAAAAGCCCAAAAAAGAAAAAAGGTTCGATACCTTGCGGTTCACGTTTCCTATCATTACCTGTCCGTCGTTTTCTTCCTCGGAGACGTCACGCAATACTTAGCTTCTACGCTACTCACATTTTCCCACAGTCTCCGGAAAACTGACAACTAAAAGCTAAACTTTCTCTAAATATGAATTACTAAATTTCTATCTCTCTCAATCAAAATTGTTGTCTAGGAGCTATAACGATTCAGATTTGATGGCAATCTCCAATGGCGCCGTGGAATTTCTCCGGCGACGACTCCTCCCAACTACACTAATCCACGTCACGGCTATAGACGGCATCGTGAACGTTAATTCACTCTTCTCGCTTGCTCTTTTCCTCGGCCTAACCACAAGTGGAAACATCACTTTCCCGGTTTCCTCATCAGCCTCCGAGAACCACCATCTCCGCCGATGTATCTCTGCAAAAGGTCCCGCATTAGCGGAGAGGCTAGTATCAAGCCATGTTTACTCCTTCAGTTTATTCCTCTTCTCCAGTCTCATCGCTATGTCTCTCAAGCAAGCAATTAGGACAACAACAACAACAACAAACGGGAACTGTTTAGAGGAGGAGGCGCGTGTGTTGAACGCGGGAGAGGGGCGTGTGAACTTGGCAGCTTTAAGGGTTGGGATTGTTGCTTCGTGTGTTGCGTCGGTTTTGGGATGTGGGTTCTTGACAATGGCGTTAGTGGATCTTGTTCAGATTAAACTTGGACCTTTGGAATGTAAGAGAAGCTTTCATGCACTTGCAGCTATTGTTCCTCTTGTTGTACTTGTTCCTTCTGCACTTATTATCTATGTGTTCCTTGTGCTCTACGCATTTATCTATTAACCCTTTTTTGGGTTTCTACAATCTCTTGTCTGATGGATTTGAGGTTTCAGATTCGATTAGTTCTGTAGCCAGAGATCTAATCTTTGGTTTAACATTAGACAGTCAAGTATACATCATTGAAACAGTTTTTTTAAGAACAAACAAAATGTTCAAACAATCAAATATTGTTCTGTTTCAACTTGATATTCTTCTACAGAGACGCACTTAGAGAAGCTTCTAGTAATATAGTGAACCTGCGAAAATATCAAGATTAGGCATATGTTATAAGCAAAACAAACAAAGACGTGAATATTGTAACAAACATCATTTGGTTAGGGTATGTATAGTACCTTGCCACCAGTTTCCTCTAGAGGCGTCAGACGAATTGGCATCGTTGTTATCTCTGTTCTGATCCTTGTTAATCTGAATGATTCAACGTTTTGTAAAGTCAAAAGATTTTGTCTCTTCTATGAAAAAATCAACAATCAAAGTAACATGAAGGGGTGGATGATAAAATGATAGTTATGTTAACTCACTGTAGGGTAAGTATGGTTGTGTGTGGGGTGAGAGTAAACATCTTGACCACCGTAGTAAAGAGATGAGCTTAGATTGCAGGTTCCAGCTTCTTTACGTTGTTCTGTGAAGAAACCACGAAAACCAAGGAGATAATGTATCCATTAGACCACCCGGATTTGGATAGTAATCTTGACTAAAGAACGGTGAATCTTAGATGAAGAATTTTTGAGCCGTTCTTGGCATGAGATAGAAGGTTTTTTGAGATGAATCAAAACGTTTTTCTAGTAAAACCTGGCTTAATATAAAGTGAAAGGAACCATATTGATTCAAGAAGGGAGACAAGTTTTCTGAGGCTTAATTAAGACTTTTCCACTGACCTAGGGACCCATGTTTGGAGCTTAGGATGTTTCTTGCTGTTCCCTGAAAACACGAAAAAAATGAGAAAGGAAGAATGAATTTCAAGAATCCATCATAAAAAGTAACAGAAGAAACTATAGAGAAATAATCGAACCTTGGAAGGAGGGAAAATGGAGTTGAAGTTGGCAGAGGAGGAAGGTTCCTTGGGGCCAAAGAGTTGAGCTGTGAAGGAAGAAGACGATGATGATCCAACTCTTCCTTTACCCTCCATTACTAAGAGAAATGTGTTATTAACTAATCACTTAGAAGGAAATGAAAAGAGAAGATGATGAAAAATGTAGAAGATCATGAGTGTATATATAGACAAATAGAAAATGCTACAATATGATAATGTGAGAAGTCAAAAGAACAAAAAAACTGCTTTTAAATTTAGTCCCCACCACTATTTTGATTTAGTTAATTCGGTTTGGTTTTTTGGATTTTACTATGTTAGATGCAATTTTACATACGAAAGAAATATATTCAGAGAGAAAATATAGGATTCCAACCTTTCTTGATCACAAAGAGCCAAACACAATTGTACTTGAGCTTTTTCAATCCACTGTTGTCTTAACAGTTTTTTCAAAAAGAAGATTTTGGCGGAAGATCTTACCATCATTTTCATAGATTTCACCAGTAATGTCACATTAATAAAGAATGGTCAAATATCATTGATCCCAAACTAAAAATGTTCTTCTTGTCTCGTCAAGTGGATGATAACATAATGGTATAATACATTAATAAAATGACCAGATAATATTCCAAATACTCGAATGGATTTGGTCATGTATATTTAAAGAGCACTCAAATGGGGATGTCTTCATCTTTTGGGGGTCAATGATTATCATATTGAAACACAAAAACGTGAGCGGCAGGATTCGAACCTGCGCGGGCAAAGCCCACATGATTTCTAGTCATGCCCGATAACCACTCCGGCACGCCCACAAGGACGATTATAAACTTCTATTAAGTTGTTCATGAAGTAAGAATGATAAAAGAAGAGCCCTTCGACAACATGAGAGGCCAAAGAAATGTGGAAAAAGTAGAAAAGTTGTCAACTTAGAATCTTCTTTACTCAAAAGATGATAGATTCACAAAGTTAGGTCTTTGACTAATATTATGAAGCATCAGAACGAGGAATAGAAGTCACTTCATAAAGATGATGCATTCACAAAATTTCGGTCTCTGCCTAATATCATGAAGCATCATAACAAGGAATAGAAGTCGCTACATCATCTGGGTTCGTCTAACTAACTAAGTCTTTTGTTTCGCCACTTGCTCAGATCTACTGATACTTCTTCAGGATCACACATTCTGGATCTTGATCAAGATAGACTTCCCCTGCACAATGCACACAAGTCATTGATGAATAACAGTCGCAAACATCTAAATTGCCAAAAGACTAAGACTTCATAAGTGGAGAGAAACACTATTCATAAAGAACAGTTTGAAGAAACACTTGAAGTCTGAGATAGAAGAGTAAAGTTATGTGCATACAAACCTCAGCATCTACCAAATATCTCTTCTGGTGGATCATAAGCATGTTTCTCAGGGAACAACTCTTCGAAATCCTTCTTCACTTTGTTTCTAAGAAGCGGATGCGGCAGAAGCCCCTTCAACAAAACCCTAAACGGCAACTCTTCCGGCGGATCTGGAGATTTCAACATGTCTTCATACACATTCATAGCATCAGCTGGACATCCGTCTCGAAGAAATCCTCTGATAACCTCAGTATAAGTCTGAGAATCAGGAAAGAGGTTTTCTTTCTTCATTTTCTCCCACAACGCCATTGCTTCATCCATTCTTTTACTCTTTGCTAAGGATACTATAAGGTCCTTGTACATAAACACATCAGGTTGGTACCATTCTTGTTTCTGGATCACCTCAAACATCTATAAGTTGAAGAAACCAATCATCAACAACACAACAAAAACGACACAAAACCATAAGAATATACGTATATGATCTATAAAGGATGGTCTAAAACTTAAACAATATAACTACCCTAATGTTAGCTCCGTTCAGGCATTTCGTCGAACACTTCATGAGCACATGAGATCAAACTAAAGATGAGCTGAAGCGAGACATAAGCTGAAAGACCCAGAAGAAATTGTCACGTAAAGAACGCACCTTGATGGCTAACGCAGTCTCTTCTTGTCGTTCAAGCTCACCGATAACAGCTAACATGTCTAATTTCAACAATCTGAAAACATGGGTTTTTATAAACTTGTCCAGCTTCTCGTCGTCTTCTTTCAATCTCTTGAGACCCAGAATCACGAAAAGGGCTTCTTTTCCGATCAGTTTCTTACCTCTCCAGAGAGGACCTCTTGGTCTCCCGTCATGGAACCGAGAAACAAAGACAGTGAAGGGTTTCGGCGGAATTGGGTGAAGTAGCGTTTTGGGTTTTAAATTCGAGAATGAAATTCGATGAATTGACGGATTCCTTGTAATGTTTTGGAAGAAAATCGAAGCGAAAGTTGGGAACTTTCGCGAGCAGACGCGAATGGCTGTCATCTCTCAAAGGCGTGAACTTTGAATCGTCGCCTTTCCTCTGTATCACACAATAACATAAAACACACAACGGTAGTGTTAAACGTACAAACGACACCGTTTTATGGTGCTTCGTTTGTTAAAACGTCGCGTTTTTTAGTTTAGTGAGATATGATGCTATTTCTTTAAAATCTAAAGGAGATGGAGAGCAAACGAGAACATTATAATCAAAATGAATCATAAATTATAGAGAGATATGAACTGATTTTGACACATTAGTTCCTAGCATATATAACGATAGGATTTCACAGAATGGACTCCATCAGACCATATAAAATGTGACGATGCAAGTTTGTCAGCTTCGGGACCTTGGCCTGAAACCGTAACCGTGAAAGACCTCTTCTAGTACATAGACTTAAGTGACAAGAAATCTGAAACAACCAGATGGTGAGTTTTGATCAGAGTACTTTGGCTTTGTAAGTCGATTGTCATACCGACGTTTGTGACTATTCTACCAAAAGTCAGGTTGAATGGTTTGGTGTCGTTGTTGGGATACAAACCAACGACCCACATTAGAATATTAGAAAAAAAGTAAGGTCTAACTCCTACTGGAGCCTTTTGGGAAGGTATCCAAACAAATTTGTGCAAAGACAATATCAAACTAATGGGAAGTTAGAATAGGCTTAGAAAGCCCAATAATCATGGCCGTTCATGGATGGGTAGTTGAGGTTTCTTGCTATTGATTGGCTTTGTTCATCACTGCCACTCCTGTTTACACCCGAAATGAGTCTTAAACTCTTTGTTGTGTAATTCAAGCCGCAAAGGAAAGTGATATGGTCGGATTTAGTAACTTCATAGACAAGTTATTGGACTGACGTGGCCACCTCCATAAGCAAACTCGGTCATATGATCGAACGGAGAAGTAGATGTGTTCATTGGCCAAGCTACAAGAGACCTCCAAAAAAAACAGAGTATGATCACACCTTTCTTGCAATACAAAAAGTTATGTTTTGATAAAATCCTCTCTTGCAATACAAGAACGTTATGTGAACAACCGAGGATGAATTATCGCATATGGTTATTTTCCAATATTACGCGATGATTCATCCTCGGTAGTGAACTTCCAAAAAATAACCGTTTTAAGATGCTCATCATCCAGATATTTAATTTTTGATTATTCTCCAAATTTAATCAAAACTCTCTAATAATCTTCTGCTTGGAATAATAAGCGTGTGAAAGACTCATCTTTGTGCATCGACTTCAGAAACAAGACATCTGGAAAAACTTTGACGTTGAGTATTGATCTGACTAATATTCGCTTTGAAGATAGTGTTAGGCATAAGCCATACCAACGTTGTGACCGTTCTATGAAAATTTAGTATAATGTTTTAGCGCGTATAATTTAGTATAAAACTCCTTTGATGATCATTCTCGTGACTCTTTTGATATTTAGCGCCAACATGGTTTTAGTTAGCACCGGAAAATTAATGCAAAGAACACTCGAAGAATCTAACTAGATGTTTAGAACAAATGTAGGTGAGGAACGATCATAAACAATAACAAAGCATGAACAGTAATGACCGTGGCATGAAAATTGAGAAGCAAATTTGGAAGACAAGATATATATCTTCTAGAGAGGTAATGACAATGTATAGAGCTGTCAAAGCGGGTTGTCCATGCCCATAAGCCCAATCCATTAATGTCTATTTTGATATTGGACAAATGAAGGTCATGTCCACTAAGACCCATGTCCATTAACGCTCATGTCCAAATGGGTTGTTCAGTGGACATGACATAACAGAATCAAATTTTAACACAATAGTATTTGCTTCATATTTTAATCAATACAAAAGTCAAAAGTCTAACACTTTGAAATTATCAATCTAAAAGCAAATTTAAACAACAAAGTATTAAATGATTTAAGTATCAATCAATCCAAAAGTCAAAAATCTAACACTTTGAAATGTTTTTCGATGATTAGTGTTTTTCTGTTTTGCTACAAATCACTTAACCTAATATTTTATGACTATTGGATCGTTCATGTCCATCACGTCCAGTCCGCTAAAGCCCATGTCCGTTAATGACCATGACCATTAATGCCCGCTTCATAATGGGTTTGTCCATGACCAGTCCATTAAGCATTGGACACGGGCCGCCCGTCCATTTTGACAGCTCTTACAATGTACAAGACAAAATGGTGTTTCCAGGACTTTATTTGTGTGACGAATGATGAATTGTATATTTGTTTATCTTTTTTTATTATTATTGAAAAAACATTGTCTTTACTTTATATATCTATATATTTAAGGAAATTTTTCATTTTACCCAAAAGAATAATAGGTTAATATTAAATGCCGAGATATGTTATTGACGATTGTTTGTATTACTACCAACAATGGTATAACATAAAGAGACGCTATAATGTTTTAAAAGGATCAACCGATCATAGGAGCATCTGCAACTTGGCCGTTGGAACCTAAATAAACAAAGACCCTGTTGCAGCAAAAGTTTTCAATCCGCTTTTCTCCATATCGAAGGACAATCGCTAACACATTAGGATTTTCTCTTTCGATCGTCATTTTCGCCAATTGTCCATTTTTCCCAACCAGTTCTGGCCACCTATACTTCTTTCCTGGAAAATTATTTGTTTTAAAAATAGTAATATAGTATTATTAAAAATGAAAGAAATTGAGAATTTGAAGATTTCACTTCAACAAAAAAAAAAGAATGGAAAGCATACCTATAGCACAACACTCTGGATCTTCGCAAGAGCCAGACCAACATGGAGGATAGCGAGACATCTCTTCTTATTTCTCTTTCAACTAACACAACTTGATTGCTTTTTATTTTACTTGAGCTCTGTCTAATGATTTTCTGGTTATATATATATACAATTGTTATATGCTTCATATGGAAACAAATTTATGTACTTTGAATAAGAAAATTAATCCTTTATTTGATTTCCTCTTTTTTTTTTTTTTTAATTTTCGTATTCAAACTACAACCTTACTGTATTTGTTTCCATATAAAAACACTTACCAAAAAACCGTTAATTAGCCATTATTGAAAATTGTTTAACAAGAAGAAAGATAAATCAATTAATTTATTATCAATAGATTATTTTTTTACTGCACGTTATTACTGTGTGGCTTTCTGGTTCAGTTCCAAAACACTCTTTCACCAGTGGCTTTGTTGTTTGGACCGATTTTCTACTTTCTTGGCTCGATCATGGAATATCACCGTGGTTAGGGGTGGGAACGAATTTTTAGAAATTATAATATACCTAATTAAGGAGAAGACAAAATCGTAAAATTTTAAGAGTAGAACAAAAATACTATGAACGTGATTCTAATATCCTATTTCTTTAAGTAAACAAGTAGTAATATATGTGATCATTCTCCAAATTAAATCAAAACTCTCAGAACCATTTAGAACCAACAAGGTTTTAATTAGAACTGGCAAATACTTAGATTTTATGTTTATAACTAAAATGAGTGTAGGAACCAGAAACATCAAAACTAACGAACAAGGGTTTAAAAGTAATAATTGACGATAACATATAGAAACATTAACTGGTTCTGATTCATCAGTTTTAAGCATAAACAACAATGGGGCTTCTCACAAAGTGGACACCATCGGACCAGATCAGCTGTGCCGAGACAAGATTTTCAGCTTTGGGACCGGCGCCTGAAACGGTTACCGTGAAGGACTTCTTCTCGTACAATGACTTTAAAGACAAGACTGCCGGAACAACCTTGACTTTGAGTTTAGATCCGACTACCTTTGCTTTGTATGTAGCGTTAGGTCTACCGACGTTAGTGACTGTTCTACGGAAAGTCACTTTGAAGGGTTTTGTTCCTGATACTTGAGCAGACATCGAAGGGTAGTTTAAGTTTCGTGTTAGCGATTTAGTCTGTTCTTTAGTGCAACTGCTGCTATCACCAGAGATGAGTCTTAACTTCTTTCCAGTGTAGTTGAAGCCGCAGAGAAAGGTGATATGGTCGGATTTATTAGCTTCATATACTAGTCCAGGATGAATTGCTGCTATGGGATCGACATGGCCCGCTCCGTAAGCAAATTCGGCCAACTCGTTAGACGGAGAAGTAGATGCATTCATTGGCCAAGCTACAAGAAACACCAAAAAAAAAAAAAGAGTATTATAAGTTTCCTTGCAATACAAGAAAGTTATGTTGTGAGTGAGAAAAAAAAGAGTATGCTCGAAACAGAGTGGATTTGTTTTTGCTTACCGGTAGTCATGATGGCAGATTGGATCATGGAAGGAGACCAGAGTGGGTGAAACGTTTTTATGTAGGCGGCTACACCAGCAACGTGGGGACAAGACATTGAAGTTCCGCTAATAACTGTGTACTTTACATGTCTTGTATCTGATTCGCTTGGTGGGACATAAGGAGAATAAGCAGCAAGAATCTCTGATCCTGGCGCTGTTATATCCGGCTGTAATACCAATTCACATTCAATCCAACGCAGAATTGTTAGAATGACCAATACGAGTAATTTAATTTTTCTGCTTTTCTGTATATACCTTCAAAATATCATGAATGAGTGGGTTTGGGCCACGAGAAGAGTAGGAAGCCACGACAGGAGCTTTCTGGTTAAAGATTGTCTCACTTTTCAGAACAGCTGCTTTGGGGTTTCTAGCCAAAACAAAAAAAAACGTTTTGAGCTTTAAGATGTGAGTTTTTGTAAGAAATATAATAAAACAGAGAAAGTTGCTAAGTACTTTGTGGAGTTCACATATGAGAGGACAATATTATAGTCATCTTCCGATAGAACAGAGACTGGAAATGAGAAGACACTAGCCGCGTCTTCATAGGGGTTCCTAACAATGGATGCGACGGCTCCCATAGCTTGAGCTTCTCCGGGATTTCGCTGGGTATCACATAACACAATCTTACCTTTCACACGTTTACTGTCTAGACACCCTGGTGAGCAAAACCTGATACCGAAATCACCCTTTAAACCCTCATGTGAAGAGCATAATAGATACAAAGAAAATGTTTCTTGGGATTGAAGTTACCCGGCTGAAGAAGCATCGCATCTACTTGAAGCTGACTTTCCGTATACTAGAGGGTACTTCTTTCCGTTAAGATCAAACGAATTTACTGATCTTCCCTGTTTCGCAACAAGCAGTAATATTGATAGAGGACAAGATATGTACGATAATGTGTTGTCTTAAAGTAACAAAGATTTGTTTCTTGGTACTCACCACAATTGTCTTGCCGTTTCCGAGAACAACTTTGGTGATGAACGCACGATTCATATTACTAGCAGCAACAGTGAAGAGCCACGGCGCCATACTCACGATTGTTCTACGTTCTGGACCATTGTTTCCTGCGCCATTCACAGTGAGGATTCCCTTGGCCATGGCATGGAAAGCCCCAATCGCAAGCGTGTCCTCCTCAAATGTACCAACTGCATCCGCACCGAGGGATACGGTAATGATGTCCACCTTATCCGCTATGGCATCATCAAATGCGGCTAGAATTCCATCAGATGTGCACCTTATGACACCAGGGTCACATACTTTATAAACCGCTATTCTTGCAGCTGGAACGCCACCTCTCACAGTTCCATTACCGAGCCCGTAAAAGCTCACATGCTTCACAGCGTTTCCAGCCGCTATGGATGCTGTGTGCGAGCCATGTCCCGTGTTGTCCCTTGCGGACTCAGGAAACCCCTCTAGTTTGGGTGTGTAGTACCGTGCTCCAATAAGCTTGCTGATATACAACAAACAGATCGTTCACATTCATTTCAACTACAAAATGACAAATCCTTACACCAGTATTATAACTTTGAAGGGTTTTATACTTGTTGCAAGTGAAGTTTGTGCCGCCTTTGCAAACACCTTTCCATTTTTTAGGAGGAGGACCAAAGCCTTTGCCGCTGAAGCTGTCCGATTCAGGGTAGATTCCACTGTCAATGACACCGATGATTGTATCGCTCTCTATGAGAGGGTTTCGCTTTGTACGTTTGCCTTCCTTGAGGCCCATGAAATTCCATGACGTTGTTGTTTGGAGATTTAGATTCTTGCTAGGAAACACAGACACAACTTCGTCCATACCTAACAAATAGCAAAACAATCACAATACATAGAGTTAATTAATTATTTCATAGAGCGAAGAAATGTACTTTGAGATTTGTTAAGTATTTTAAAAAATTTCTCCATTTAATAGTTCACTTACTAGCTAGTATCTCTCTTTCTGATTCGGTAAGCCGGGCTGCGAATCCGTTGAAACTCCTTTTATAATTCCTAACCAAACGATCCTGGATCGAACTACAAAAAAAGAGATACATTTGTTAGAGGTTCTATGAATTCTTGATCGATATATAGACATGAAACCATATACAAATAATCACATTAGCACTGATCTACAAAATTGCACCTCTCTCCGGTGACATCTTGAAGAATACTAGTGTGATGGGACATTGGCATGTAGTCAACACGAGAAGGAAGTGCACCCATGTATACTATATACACCTACAAGTATCATCATCATGGTTATGGTTAGTCATTATTCATATAATTAGAACCATGAAATGATCATAATAATCAATAACAAAGAATGATTTGTGCAATTACCTGTTTGTCTTGATCATCTTTGCCTGCTGAAGCGAAACTCACAACAAGCAAGGCAAAGATACATGAGAGGAGACAATAGGAGACAGCAGTTGCCATTTTTTATTGGTTTACTTTATTTAGTTATTATCAAATTTTATAAGAATGAGGATGAAACGATTATTTATAGTCCTTTAAGATTATGTACATGATCTAAAAACGCATCAAAGTCCTTTAAGATTTGTTCCTCTAGTTATATTAATGGTTTTGAATATACCATTTAATTTACTACCGTTTTTCTTTCCTGCTAATATTTGCATTATCTTTTTTTGTTGTATTGTTGTTCATGAATACAGCAAACATATTAAAATATTTACAAAAAAAACATTAAATAGAAAGAACCTCTTTTGACTTGATATTTATTATCGTTGACAAAGAAAAAACTTGATAAATAAATAACCTTCTTTGACTTGATATTAATTCTCGTTTATAAATAAATTAAAAACGGTTTATTCTTCTTAATAAACCACTAAAATCGACTAACTTCACCAGAAATGGATTTATTTATAGTTTAACTTTATTATGACTAGAGAAATGAGTATTACTTGGGCAATTGAAAAACTATGGGAATGTATATTCTGAAATTTGGTTAATTATGGCAGAGGTTTATCATTTGACCTTACATGAACGAAATATTCTCCACGCGATTATATTTGTTTTAGTTGATTTTACAGGCGATGTATCTATACTTTCTACAGAGCAAAGTAACTAAGAACTGTATCAAATAACTCCTATAACAATTTTTAATGTCGTTTCATTTTTGATGATATTATATTAGCTTCTATATACATACCGATTGAAAAACAAATAATTTTCCAAGAAATAAGTGTAGGTGGCCAGAACTGGTTGGGAAAATGAAGAAATTGCGAAAATGACCATCAAAAGAAAAAGTCAAAATGTATTAGCGATTGTACTTAGATTGACGACTTTTTCTGCAACAAGGTCGTTGTCGCTTTAGATTCCAATGGCCATGTTTGGAAGATTCTTAGTACCGGTTGATCTAGTGGAATGTGTAAGGTAGAAAACGAATTCTACTATGGGTCCAACGTATGTTTCAGACTCCATAAGGTAGAATTTGTATTCATTTTTATTTTCATGAAATAATTAAAATATATGTTCACATTGATTAATAAAACTATAGATCACCTAAACCAACACCACCGGTTTTTATTTATATGGATGAATAGAAATGAATTTTTTTTTATTTTTTTTGACTGCAATAGAAATGAAAACATACTGACGACAACTCCTTCTCTCTCTTAAAACAAATTTTTTTTTTCTCTCTACAAAGCTCCGCCGCCGCCTAGGGTTACCGGTTCCGGTGGCTTTTTCAGCACCGGAACCGGATTTCTTTGTTTTAGTGTCTCTAGTTTCGATTTCTTGTGGGTTTAATGTGATCTGAATCCTATTTTCTTCTAACGGTTTCTTTTCTAAATTCTCAGATCTAAATCTGTAAAGTCTAAATCTTTTCCTCTTCCGGTTTTGTTGCTTGTTTGTCTCCTTCGTCTGCAGTTTCAATTCTGGCCGTTCCAACTATGGCAGAGGCAGGTTTTTTTCTATCCTTCAACGCCTCAGATGCAGATCTCTCTCCATTGAAGATCTAGATCTCCTTCCTTTCTTCTTGAGACTTTGTCTTTTGGGTCCCGGGATGTTGATTGATGTCTCAGCGCCGTTTATGGTAAGGAGAGTCTTGGTTTTATTTCCTTTGGATAGATCTATAGTTTCAGATCTGTTTTAATTTAAAAAATTTGGATTTAGACTTTGCTTTTCAGTTTTGAGTTTTTTTAGTAATGAATCTTGAAAGTTTAGGTTTAGTATCATTGTTGTTCTTTAATTTGGGTTTTTTCCCCATTAGATCTGTCTTAGTCCCCGGGAGATGTCTTGTGCTCGCCGGCTTAGTTCTTGGAAGGATTGTTTTCCTTGCCAACATATGTATTTACCCTTTGTATTTCAACTCTTGTAAGGTTCTGATCTAAAGTGGTATAAAAAACAATAGATATGCTACAAAACTCAAAACCTTAATTAGCGTTACATATACCTAATTTTAAGAGTAGAATGTGATTCTAATCAATATCTTTTATTTAAGAAAACAAGTACATCGATCATTCTCCAAATTAAATCAAAACTCTCATGACCATTTCGAAATTTAAAACAACAAGGTTTTCTACAAGAACAGCAAAAATAACTAGATTTGATGTTTAGAACTAAAGTGATGGAGGAAAAAATAAAAACAACAACAAACATATAGCATGAACAGATAGAAACATTAACTGGTTCAGACTCATCAGTTCGTAGCATAAACAACAATGGGGCTTCTCACAAAGTGGACACCATCAGACCAGATCAGCTGTGCGGAGACAAGATTTTCAGCTTTGGGACCGGCGCCGGAAGCTGTTACCGTGAAGGACTTCTTCTCGTACAATGACTTTAAAGACAAGACTGCCGGAACAACCTTGACTTTGAGTTTAGAACCGACTACCTTTGCTTTGTATGTAGCGTTAGGCCTACCGACGTTAGTGACTGTTCTACGGAAAATCACTTTGAATGGTTTTGCCGCCGATACTTGAGCAGTCATCGAAGGATAGTTTAAGTTTCGGGGTAGCGATTTAGTCTGTTCTTTTGTGCAACTGCTGCTATCACCGGAGATGAGTCTTAAGTTCTTTGCAGTGTAGTTCAAGCCGCAGAGAAAGGCGATGTGGTCGGATTTATTAGCTTCATAGACTAGTCCAGGATGAATTGCAGTTATGGGATCGACATGGCCAGCTCCGTAAGCAAACTCGGCCAACTCGTTAAATGGAGAAGTAGATGCATTCATTGGCCAAGCTACAAAAAACACCAAAAAACAGAGTATTATAAGTTTTCTTGCAATACAAGAAAGTTATGTTGTGAGTAAAAAAAATGATGAGAATATTCAGAAAACAGAGTGGATATGATTTTGCATACCGGTAGTCATGATGGCTGATTGGATCATGGAGGGAGACCAGCGTGGGTGAAACGATTTTAAGTAGGCAGCTACACCAGCAACATGCGGACAAGACATTGAAGTTCCGGTATCAACGGAGTACTTTACACGTCTTGTATCTGATATGCTTGGTGGGGCATCAGGAGAATAAGCAGCTACGATCTCTGATCCTGGTGCCGTTATATCCGGCTGCAATACATATTCACTTTCAGTCAAATTTACAGAGTAATTTAATTTTTCTCCTTTTCTATATATACCTTCAATATGTCAGGAATGATTGTGTTTGGGCCACGAGAAAAGTAGGAAGCCACGACGGGAGCTCTCTGGTTAAAGATTGTCTCACTTTTCAGAACAGCCGCTTTGGGATTCCTGGCCAAAGCAAACAAAAGTTTGAGCTTTAGGATGGAGTATTTGTAAGAAATATAATAAGACAGAGTTATGGATATTACTTGGTGGAGTTCATATACGAGAGAACAGTGTTATAGTCGTCTTCCAATAGAACAGAGACTGGAAAAGAGAAGATACTTGCCACGTCTGTACGGTGGCTCCTAACAATAGATGCAATGGCTCCCATAGCTTGAGCTTCATCGGGATTTTGCGGGGAATCACATAAAACAATCTTTCCTTTCACACGTTTACTATCTAGGCACCCTGGTGAGCAAAACCTGAAAACGAAAATCACCGTTTAAACCCTCATGTGAAGAGCATAATAGATGCAAAATAATGTTTCTTGTGATGGAAGTTACCCGGCGGAAGCAGCACCACAACTACTTGAAGCTGATTTCCCGTATACTAGAGGGTACTTCTTTCCGTTAAGATCGAACGAATTTACCGATCTTCCCTGTTTAGCAACAAGCAGTAATGTTAAAAGAGGACAAGATATGTATGATAATATGTTGTCGTAAGAGAGGAACAAAGATTTGTCCCTTGGTACTTTACCACAACTGTCTTGCCGTTTCCGAGAACAACTTTAGTGACAAACGCACGGTTAGTATTACTAGCAGCAACAGTGAACATCCACGGCGCAATACTCGCGACCGTGCTAGGTTCTGGACCACTGTTTCCTGCGGAATTCACTATGAGGATTCCCTTGGCCATGGCATGGAAAGCCCCGATCGCGATAGGGTCCTCCTCAAAAGGCGAACTATTATCACCACCAATGGATATGGTAATGATGTCCACCTTATCCGCTATGGCATCATCAAATGCCGCTAGAATTCCGTCAGTTGTGCACCCATCGACGCCAGGGTCACATACTTTATAAACCGCTATTCTTGCAGCTGGAACGCCACCTCTTGCGGTTCCATTGCCGAGGCCGTAAAAGCTCACATGCTTCACAGCATTTCCAGCAGCCGTGGATGCTGTGTGCGATCCATGTCCCATGTAGTCCCTCGCTGACTCAGGAAACCCCTCTAGTTTGGGGGTGTAGTACCGTGCTCCAATAAGCTTGCTATAAAACAAACAAATCATCCACATTCATTATAACTAAGCAATTGAAAAATCCTTACACAATTTAATTGTATGATCAAATTTAAGAGTTTTATACTTGTTCCAAGTGAAGTTTTTGCCGCCTTTGCAAACACCTTTCCATTTTTTAGGAGGAGGACCAAAGCCTTTGCCACTAAAACTATCAGATTCCGGATAGATTCCACTGTCGATGACACCGATGATTGTATCACTCTCTATGATAGTATTTCGCTTTGTACGTTTGCTTTCCTTGAGGCCCATGAAATTCCATGACGTTGTTGTTTGGAGCTTCAGTTTCTTGTTAGGAAACACAGACACAACTTCGTCCATACCTAAGAAATTAGATATTAAGAAATAGCAACACATTGAGTTAATAAAGTTTTTTCATAGAGAAGAAAACTAATTTGAGTTTTGATTATTATTTTTGAAAACTTTCGGGTCGTAATCCATTTATGTTCACTTACTTGCTAGTATCTCTCTTTCGGATTTGGTTAGCCGGGCTGCGAATCCGTTGAAACTCCTTTTATAATTCCTAACCAAACGATCCTCGATCGAACTACAAATAAGAAATACATTTGTTAGACTTTGATCGATAGACATGAAACCATATACAAATAATCACATTAACACTAAACAATAAAATTGAATAAATTCAGTGCACCTCTCTCCGGTGACATCTTGAAGAATACTAGTGTGATGGGACATAGGCATGTAGTCAACACGAGCAGGAAGTGCACCCATGTATACTATATACTCCTACAAGTATCATCATCATAGTTATGGTTAGTCATTAGTAATATAATTAGAACCATGATATGATTATAATAATCAAATAACGAAGAAGGATTTGTGCAATTACCTGTTTGTCTTGATCATCTTTGTCTGCTGAAGCGAAACTCACAACAAGCAAGGCAAAGATACATGAGAGGAGACAATAGGAGACAGCAGGTTTTGTCATTTTTTTGATTGATTTGGTTATAATCAAATTTTACAAGATTGTGAGAATGAAAGGATTATTATAGGGAGAGATACTGTATGTACATAGAACGTAATCAAAGTCCTCATCAAACTCCTTTAAGATTTGTTTCTCAAATTATTCTTATATATTAATGACAGTATAATGTACTTTCCATATTAATAGGTTTTTGAATGCACCGTTTAATTTGCTACCGTTTCTTGTTCTACTAATCCTTGCATCATCTTTTATTTTTCTTTTACTTGTATTGTTTGTTCATGAATATAGAGAAAAATATTAAATAGAAAGAATTTTCTTTGACTTGATATTTATTCTCTTGACAAAAGAAAAGATTGACTAACCACTAGAAGTTAATTTTTTTTTTATTATGACTAGAAATGAGTATAATTTGGGCAATTCAGAATGATGGGAAGTAAGGAATGTATATTCTGAATTCGGTTTATTAATTATGGCAGCCTAATCATGGGTAAGAGGTTCATCATTTGACCTTACATGAACGAACGAAATATTCTCCACGCGAATATTTTTTCTTAAAAGTACTTTTGCAGGCGATGTATCTAATTAATTAACCTTTCTAGAGAGGTAACAAAAAATGTACCAAAGAAATTAAGAACTGTATCAAATATTATCCTTAAAATATGACCACTTGTGAAAACTCTATGTGCATATTCACATTTATAGATTTAATTTAGATATTGTGACTAAATGTACTCTTAATAGTTAGGGTGAATTATCCAATAGAAAGCAAATATAGTATACAAATAGATGTATGCAATTGTATGTATCGGCTCCTCTTTCGTCCACGCGATTGCCTTCTTTTGTGCTGTATTCGTTTAAAATCAATAGCAACGTACAATTGCGTCAAGACTAATCAGCAAGAATTGCGTCAGGATTATTCATAACCTAAAGTAATAAATGTTTAAATAGGTCAAATATATACTTTTTGAAAATACGTTACGGGAGTACATAACACCATATATTCTAGCGCATGTAATTTCTGAGTCGAAAAGTTGGAGAGTTGCCCAAGAACTAGAACATGACATTGATGCGGAGGAAGAACCTGAAGTAGTTGAAGCTTGTGAGTATGCGCACGTTCAAAGAGGAGAAGCTATGTGCCAAATTGACGCTTCGTGGACTGGTATTAACCAGAATGTTAGTTTGGGGTTCATGTTGACTAGCTCAACGACCAAGCTGTTTGGTCAAAGTAGCCAGAATTGTTATCGCAATGCCCTCTACGCAGAACTCGGAGCTCTTCTTTGGACAATGGAGTGCACTTTACAACAAAGTATCCAATCTATACATTTTGAAACCGATTGCTTAAGCTTACTTAAGATCCTTGATGAAAGTAAAGATTGGCCGGTGGAAAAGATTTTGCTAGATTTAAAGCTAGTTTTGGTCGGTTTTCTTTATCTCATATTCCACGCACTATGAATGTCCGTGTTGTCTGCCTCGCAAAGAGTGCAAGAGTACGAGGTGTACTTTTTTCCCATATAAACCCTCTCGTTTCGGAGTAGTTGGCCCACGAAACTAACTTTTTCGAACAAATTTAATTATTTGATGTTTTTGCGATAAAAAAAAACAAAAAAAAAACTTGGTTTATTAGAGGGCACAAAATCAAATTTATAACAAAATGAAGTTATTACGTTAGGTTGAAAAAAAGTATGACGTTTCAGGGATTAATAATTTAGCGTTAATGACTTAATGGTCCTCATCTTCATCAGATTAGAATGTAACATTCTATATGTGTCGCACCAAAAGACTAGTCTCGTCCTCTATAGCTATTAGCCTATTACCATCGCAATCTCCGACGTATTTTCCACTAGACTTGTAGCATGTTGCCTTCTAAAGCCGCCACATGATCCACTACCATCTTCATTTGCCCATCGGCCATCGCCACCAGAACCACCACATTGTTTAATTATATTATATGGATCAGAACTATATTCTTACAAATATTATGGGAAGTTGGGAATGTAGTGGTCAATTCATCACATCCTCATTTCATTATTTTCTTCTTCTATTAAAGTTGTTAATTCGACATTTTCAAATTGACGTTGCTTATTATCATTACCACACTCACAAATACAATCATTGCTCTTTAACGCAATTATAAAGCTCAAAACTACATTTCCAATAATACCCCTTGGAACATGCTCTTACTTTTTGCCAGCCTGCTAACGAATCATTAGTTGCCACATCAGCACGATAACTGAAGTCTTTGTCTTTTTCTCAAACGCGACGTCGTTTCTATTCCCTGACACAGAGATACGTATAGATACACCGTATATTCACTTTATTGCTCCTCTCCTCTTTCTCACGAAGAAGAAGACGAAGCCCATCAAATTAAACAAGAAAAATTCCATTTTCCTCCATTGATTGTGAGTGAGAACAAACATTTAAAGCTTCTTACTCAAAGTTTCTTTCTTTATAGATCTCAAAAAATTCGATATTTTTCTCGATTCATCCGCCATTAAGGTACACGAATCGTTTTTCGTCTTCTGAATTACTTGTGGGTTCGTCTTAATTTCGTTGGATCTGGGTTTGATTTTGGAGAAAAGTAATAAAGTTTCTGTCTTTTTTTTCTTTCGAATTTGTAGGTTTTATTGCGAGATCGAAGAGAGAAGGAGAAAATGACGCATAGAGTAGATCAGGAATATGATTATTTGTTTAAGATTGTGTTGATTGGTGATTCTGGTGTTGGGAAATCGAATATCTTGTCGAGATTCACCAGGAATGAGTTTTGCTTGGAATCTAAATCCACTATTGGTGTTGAATTCGCCACCAGAACTACTCAGGTGAGATTCGAATTTTTCTCTGTTTCTCTCTTTAAGTACTTTAGGAGTGAAATTCAGAATATTTGCTGTTAGAATCAGAGTAATACGAAGAGATAGTAATTTAGGTTTGGTATATAATGTTAAGAGGCTTAAAGATGGGATTTTGGGATAGGTTTTTTCTTCTTATTAGCTTGTCTCTGTTTTGATTTATCTTTAGCTATAATCCGTGAAGGTTTTTACTTTCACTGCTATACATAGATTTACCGTCTTCAGTTATGTATTTTGGTTTTGCTTGTAGCTTCATGACCACATTAGTGTAGTGTATATTTCAATTATGTAATTTGGTTTTGCTTGTAGCTTCATGACCTCATTAGTGTAGTGTAGAATTCAGGTATTCGATGGTTAATTTCAAGTGATGGCTCTAGAGCTTTTAGTCTGTTTTGTTTCGTTTAAAGTTGCTTCTTCGTTAGTTTCTTTGATTTGGATAGCAATTAAGTGATAGGTCTTAAGGTTTTTGGTTGCGTTGGTTTCTTAAGATTGAAGAATACAGTGTTTTGAGAGAGTAGACGGCGGATTTTTTCTCAGCTACTGAATCTTTTGTTCAAGAGAAAAAATCTTAGTTGTGCTGGCTATGAGTTATGACAGATGCTTTTCTCATTTTAAGACTATAAATGGATGGTCGTGAAGGCCAATTAAAAAAAATAAGAAGATTCTCACAGCTTGTCTCAATAATTCATTCTATTTCCTGATCATTTGTCATGCTTGACCTTGTCCACCTTTATACTTTCGTAAAGTCAACCGATAAATTTTTTGACAAGAGGAATTCTATGATACACTTATGTAGTTGAATGCGGAAAGATGCATTTAAAATGTTGATTGTTAATAATGTTACTAACCTGGTTTTAACAACTGAGAAGATATATGTTCTTTACTTTTGATTGTTGAATTAGCATTCTTATTCATAAACCTGGGAATGCTTCAATACCTAAGATCTAACTGGTTGTTACGGTGAATCTCTCATGCATACACAGGTTGAAGGAAAGACCATTAAGGCCCAGATCTGGGACACTGCAGGTCAGGAGAGGTACAGGGCGATCACAAGCGCGTATTACAGAGGCGCAGTGGGTGCACTTCTTGTCTACGACATTACTAAGAGACAGACCTTTGACAATGTTTTAAGGTGGCTGCGCGAACTGAGAGACCATGCAGATTCCAACATTGTGATCATGATGGCTGGGAACAAATCCGATCTGAACCACTTGAGATCCGTTGCTGAGGAAGATGGTCAAAGTTTGGCTGAGAAGGAAGGTCTCTCTTTCCTGGAGACATCTGCTCTTGAAGCAACAAACGTCGAGAAAGCGTTTCAGACCATCTTAGGTGAGATCTACCATATCATAAGCAAAAAGGCACTGGCTGCACAAGAAGCAGCAGCAGCTAATTCTGCAATCCCTGGGCAAGGAACTACGATTAACGTCGATGACACATCTGGAGGCGCGAAACGAGCATGTTGCTCTTCTTAAACTAAAGGTAAACTGTTTATTTCGGTTGCTCCTTGTTCAGAGATTCAAACTTTTGTTTTCACTGGCTTCTCTTCTTTTCAAGTTTTGGCTGATGAAACGTAACTATGCAAGACTATGTAGAATACTCTGTTTTTATTCTCTTCGGTTTGGGGTTTGTGTTCAGTTTAAAGCTTGTTAGTAGTATACTTAGAATCTTCTGGTGCTTGCTTGCTTTCCCTTCTTCTTCCCTTGGTGTGTTTCTATTGATTTCTGGTTTATAAAGTATTTTTTCTATCTCCGGTTTAGTCCGGTTCGTCTTGGCTTTGTTTAATCAAATCATTGATTCCTCTCTTATCAATGTATTGTATCCGGTTCCAAAATCCTCTCTTCATGTTACACACTGACAAGCTTCTACCAAAGAAAATAAATTTTAGTATTACGAAAGAAAAAATTGTTGACAAACTAATTTTGCTCCATCTATTATCACAAATAAAAATGCAATTGAACTGCAGTTACTATCAAATAATGGCTATGGTTTTTTATTTTGTTTTGAACCGACCAAATTAAAAGATGTTTTGAATTAATGGTATTATTTTCAAGTAAAATAGAGGAAAGTGACGACGATACATGGAGACAGAAAAGGAGTGATTGAGAAACCGATAACAAAAACGTCATTGTAGCCCAACTTGCAAAAACTAACCAATTGCATGCATGAAAGAGTTTATAATAAATCATGGAATTTTACATTGTCAACGTGTGAGGTTTTTCTTTTTGGACACAACCCAAAAGGCCTTTTAGTTCTAAATTGTTTCATATTAGAAAATTCTAAGTTCGGAAATGCTATACATGAAAATTCTTGGTGATTTCTAATGAGCAAAATAACATGAAAATTCTTGGTGATCCATTATATATATTTATGCGCCGAGAAACCATTCAGAGAAACAATAAGGAAGATAGTAAAACCTCATCTTTCTAATCGATAACTTCCATATCCTTCGATTAAAAGCTTTTGATCAATGCATAGTCCAAACTTTATACTCACATATACTCACATACCCATAATTTAGAATTTAGATCTCATTTAAATTGATAAGCTATTTTTGTAGTTATAAAATACATAAACCCATCCAAAATATTATCATTAAGACAAAATATTAGAATAGGTATATTAAAATAGAATAATGAGAGATAACATTTTTAAGAAATAAACAATAAAGAATCAATGCATAGTAAAAATGAATTTGTTATCTTGTAAATACAATATAATTTTATCGCCTGTTTTGAGCCTTCTTGCTTCTATATTATTCCACCCTGAGCACATAAAATATTTATCATGGTCTATTTTTATTGTTACCCAGTAACTCTTGTTATTCTCTAAAACTTCCACTTGAAGACCACTTGGAGGCATTACAAAATTTTCTATAGTGCGTAGTATCTTCTCTATCTGCAATTTTGGTTAATATAACCTACCCATGTGGGAAAGATCGGTGTTTGTAAGAACTTTCTCTAACATTTTATTTTGATCCATATCAAGCCAAATCACTATTTTACTAAACTCTTAACAAATTTAGAAATTTTAAAAAATGTTTGTAGAAAATAAAATGTTTGAAGACTGGAGCTCTACACATATGTTTATATATAGTTCTCGGCCAAACCAATGTGCTTTGTCTTCAAACCCTTTAACAAAAAAAAAATTGTGCTTTGTCTTCAACTTTTAAAAAAAAAATGAAAAAATTAATTTGTCCAAAAAAAAACTCTAAATGTAGTCAATTATATGGATATATATTCTAATTTTTGTAATATTAAATGAAAATATTTTCTAATATGTTATGTTTCTAAATTTTTACACTTGTTACCAACTTGAAGATTAAACTAATTATAGTTTTTTTCTAACATCAAATTAATTATTAAGCAAAAAATTTCTTATAACAATCTTACTTTTTTAGTCATTTTTATTTTAAATTTCTTCCAAAATTTAATAAAAATCGATTACATTCTTTAGAAAAATAAATTCAGTTAATACTATCAAATTGTATTATTTCAAAAACACTTAAAAATTGCACACTTGGCAGCTTATAGTTTTCGATTGATGTACTTTTTACAATAACTCTTTTTTAAAAAAAGTTTATAACATCAACAAGAAATTTAGTAATTAATGTTTAATGAGATTTTCTTTTATAGATTTTTTTCATTAAACTTTACAAGTCGACCATGGCATTGTCCCTATGGGATCCACTAATATTATAAAGAAAATCTATACAAATTAACCATGAATTCTATATAAACCTTTTTTTGTGAATATATTTATGAAGTTTGTGAATATTTAATATTTTTTTGTTTGACCTAATAATAACAGCAGAAATCGACGTCGATACGAAAATATATATATATATATATATATATATATATATATATATATATGAAAAAAATGAAAATGTGTCATTTATCTAAAACGAAAAAAAAGAAAAGAAGAGAAGCTTTTTTAGTTCTCTCTGCCCAATGGAGAAAAGAAGAACCAGAGATTGCCAAATCATCTTCTGCAAAAGCACCCATCAAAGAAATTACTTGTAAATAGAAAACAAATCATCAAATCTGGAAGACAAATCATTAAAAAAGGCGACAACTTTTTTTGGTTCAGATTTTGAAAATTTGATTTTTTATTTTTCTTATCTTGGCGATCGAATCCTATCCGAAAGATTGAAACTTGGGAGGTGGGTAAGTGAGTGAATGGCGCAACAAGGGCAGGGAAGCATGGACCCTGCTGTTCTCGACGACATCATTCGTCGTTTACTTGATTACCGAAACCCTAAAGCTGGGACCAAACAAGCTATGCTCAACGATTCTGAGATCCGACAGCTTTGCTTTGTCTCTAGAGAGATATTTCTTCAACAGCCTTGTCTTCTTGAGCTCGCTGCCCCTGTTAAGATCTGCGGTATTTTACTTCTCTCTCGATTTATCAGTTTTTTTCCTGTTTGGGATCTGAGATTCTTCAATTTTCATGATTGTGTAATGAAAAAAGTTTGCATTTTTCTGTGAGGAGATGAGCTTAGATCATTAAATTGGACCTCATGAGGTTGAATAATGTTAAGCTAAAGGAGCAATGTATCTTTTTACCAATTGATGTCACTTAATAATAGATGTCTTTGTTGGGCTTACCCTGTTCATGGAGTCTTGGAATTTGCGTAAGAGAATCTAGTTTAGTCATTAGAATGCTAATGGTAATAGAGCTTGTATGGTCACGTGATAGGAAGCAAGTTCTTCTTGATCTTTTCTTATGAAAATGCATTGGTTTCTCTGCTTGTATTCAAACACCATTAATTATGGTTCTTATGGGTTCATAGGTTGATGTGTAACATTTGTCTTTAGGCGATTGATAGTCTTGAAATCTTAGAGACTCGGTTTCTGGTTAATACCTAGGTTGATGTTGTAGCTTTTTGTCTTTGTATTGTTGCAGGTGATATTCATGGTCAATACTCAGATTTATTGAGGCTTTTCGAGTATGGAGGTTTCCCTCCTGCAGCAAACTACTTATTCTTAGGAGATTACGTTGACCGCGGAAAGCAGAGTTTGGAGACTATTTGTCTTCTGCTTGCTTACAAGATCAAATACCCTGAAAACTTTTTTCTCTTAAGAGGAAACCATGAGTGTGCATCTATTAACAGAATTTACGGATTCTATGACGAATGTAAACGAAGATTCAACGTGAAGCTCTGGAAAGTGTTTACCGATACTTTTAACTGTCTCCCTGTGGCTGCTGTCATAGATGAAAAGATACTTTGTATGCATGGTGGACTATCTCCTGAGTTGATCAATGTGGAACAAATTAAGAACATAGAGCGTCCAACTGATGTTCCAGACGCTGGTTTGCTCTGTGACCTTCTTTGGTCTGATCCTAGTAAAGATGTCAAAGGCTGGGGGATGAATGATCGTGGTGTCTCCTACACTTTTGGTGCTGACAAAGTTGCTGAGTTTTTAATAAAGAATGATATGGATTTAGTCTGTCGTGCCCACCAGGTTAGTACATTGTATAAATGTTTCCTCTAGTTTTTTTGTTTGGGAAATCGAATCTGCTGCTCAAGAACCTATAATGCTCCCACAGGTTGTAGAGGATGGGTATGAGTTCTTTGCTGATAGACAGCTTGTGACTATGTTTTCTGCTCCAAACTACTGTGGTGAATTTGACAATGCGGGTGCATTGATGAGTGTCGACGAAAGTTTAATGTGCTCTTTCCAAATTCTTAAGCCTGTGGATCGGAGGTCGCGGTTCTTTTGAAGAGAAAGAGGTACAGATTTGAGTGTTTCTCAAAAACCGTTGAACTTCCTCTTTGTTTCAGAATCTCAGCTAGCTATATCAGTTTCATCTGCAATATTATAGTTAAAGTTCATGCATCTCATAATAAGTCCATAACTAGCTTTCATCGAATCTCATGTTTCTTAAATTTTCGATTCTGATAGTTGCTCATTCGACTTACAGCGAGTCAAAGAGCTTTTAAAAGTTTGTTTCGCAGTTTCCATGTTTCATCTTTTTTGAGCTTTGAAAGCGTTGTTGCTCGTCTGAGCTCTTACAAGTTCACAAATTTGCTTTTGCAGTCCTTCTTAAGTTATAACCCTGATTCAAATCTTATGGGAAGAATGGGAGGAGAAAAAGCGACGACGGATGTTGGTGGCGGATAATTCTGAACCTCCACGAGTAGTCTCCGAAGTTGCAAAAGCAACAATATATATATTTACATGGTTATATCATCTCTGCCACTTCTTTTGAATATGATCTTGTTTCTTCAACTCAATTTTTTGCTCTGTTTCCTTCTCTGTTCTTTCACATGTCAGAGATACAAATCCTCTAAGTGTATATAATACTTTATATGTATGTATCAGAACCTCACTGCAGGATGCTTCAGTTCATGATTCTTATTAAAACAGAGGGTTCTCTAGACACTAATTAGCAGCAGATTTGTAATTGTGGCTGTGGTTTTCTCTAATTGACTCCACAATCATCGCATGTATACGACCACTCCTTAACATATATATTTACCTAAAAAGATAATACTATATTCTAATCACCCCACGCTGGCGATGCTTTTAAAGTTCAATTCATTACATACTCTATAGTCTATGTTATCGTTATTGAAATATTCAGATCACCATGCCCTACGAAATCAACACTTTAAATTAAAATGTTAATAATCAACGTATAAAATTTATTCTGACCGTTAATAAACTGTTAATAAAGTATCATAGAGAGCCATTCTCACTTTGAAAACGTTTTACTATGAGTATATGGTGTCGAATGGTTAGGCTATACTAACCAAAACAAATGGAAAGTATACACATAGTAATGCAATTGCAAATATATATTTTAGGCTATAATAAGCAAACGTTTTCAACCCAACTTTTGCTCTGCTTTGTTCTCATTCTCTGTTATTTCACATGTCAGAGTAGATACAAATCCTCTAGTGTATATATACTCTATGTGTATGTATCAGAATACTGCTGTCACTGTAGGACGTTTTTGTTCATGGATTCTTAGTAAAACCGAGGGTTCTCTAAACACTAGTTAGTAGCAGTTGTAGCTGTATTCTTTTTTAAAGGGCTTTGTTTTATCTGTCACATTGCAAACAATGACGATGAGACAACCCTAATGGAGAACCTGCTGGAGCACATTTGGTTGAAACCCTAAATCCTGGAAGAACACTTAAACTGGAGAAGATCCAGCAGCAGATCGATGGCTTTGTCGTTTTCAATGAGGTTGCTTCTAACAACTTGTAGAAAGATATTACAATTTAATAAAGGCCAAAGATAACACCTTCGTCACGTACATAGGATCCGCACAAGTGGAAGATAATTCAAATAGTCTACGTTTAATAAAGATTAGAGTAATGGTTGGACAAAGTACCGTATAGTTAGGATCAAATTATTTAACAAAGTATTAATTAGTATTGTTAATGAATTAAACTCGGAAAGTATCGATTGACATGGTGAGACATAGCTGTCTCTCAGTTGACATCGGCAAAAGAATATTTTTCAAGTGGCCTAGTGATAATTTAAAATATATGGATATATCTATAAACTATTTTACTTAGATCATCAATGTAAATTGTGAAAGGAAAACAAATTCATTTTTCTTGATAATAACATTGAGATCACTAGAGAAGAGAGATTGAGGTTTGATTAATTTAGTGAATTCAGCATGGAAAAAGTGGTGCTACGGGTTCATGACCATCCTTTGTTACCCTTTGAACGCTTTTATTTTGGCCGTTGTTCCGGGTGCTCACGTGAAGGCTACTTTTATGGAGGCTACCGTTGCAATGAGTTGGCGTGTTTTGCGGTGTTCCATAAGGAGTGCGCTGAGTCCAAACCCGAGATCAGCCACCATGCCCATCCCAAGCATCTGCTTAAGCTTGGCAATAGACGTCAACGTTGTCATTTGTGTGAACGGCCGGTGGGAATTGGTTATTTTTGTTCGATATGTGACTTTGGTATGCATTTGGTTTGTGCGAAGTCCCCACCACTCTCACTTCAGCCACAACTCTCTAGTATTGAGAATTACAAGGTGCATGAACATCCTCTTAAACCTTTCAAAACAGCATGGCTTGCAGAAACTGGCAATTGCAAAGGGTGTAACTACATTATCGGCAATGGAGATAGCGCTCCTTTTTATGAATGTCGTCGGTGTAAACTTTACATTCATGTGACTTGCCTTGAGCTCTTTTTCACCACAGATGCACGCCACAACTCTCATCTCAAACACCCTCTCAAATATCTCAAAAATGGACCCCCGAGCTACGCCGACCATAAATGCCTTCTTTGCGGAAGAGAGTTTGAAGATCAACAAGGCCAAAAATATGAGCTTTATCACTGTGATGTTTGTAACTTCAGCATATGCATTTCTTGTCAGGGAAACCCACCACCACTAGTTGTTGTTACTCCGAAGACCCACGAGCATCAACTTCACCTCATTCCAAGACTTCTTGATTTTACTTGCAATGCTTGTGGGACACAAGGTGACCGAAGCCCTTATTTTTGTCTTCAATGCAATTTCATGATTCATCGAGGTTGTATCGACTTACCCCGCATCATAAACATCAACCGCCATGATCATCGCATCTCTTACATTTGTCATCTCGGACAAGGGAATTTGAAATGCGGAGTTTGCCGCAAAACAGTGGATGGGTTCTACGGGGCTTATTCCTGCTCGAAATGTTCTAGTTACGTTGTTCATTCATTATGTGCAACTAGAAAAGATGTATGGGACATGGTAGAACTAGAAGGAACACCGGAAGAAGAAGAAATTGCGCCATTCGAGGTGGTTGATGAGAACACAATAAAGCACATGAGTCATGATCATGATTTAATATTCAACAATGATGGTATAAATCTCCATGAAAGCAAGCTTTGTGAAGCATGCGTCTCCCAGATCAATACTGATCCGTTCTATAGTTGTGAGCTATGCGGTTTTATTTTACATCAAACATGTGCTAATATGCCTAGGAAGAAAAGGCATGTTTTGTGCAACATACCCTTCTCTCTACAAACAGACGATAGCAAGGATTCTTCACGCCTAAGAAGAAAATGTAGTCTTTGTCTCCAACATTTCACTGGATTTGCGTATAATCTGCATATTGCGTATAACTCGCGTACCGAAGTTATGGATATACGATGTGGTTCGATATTTGAACCATTTGTTCATGAAAGGCATCCACATCCTTTATACTACAAGTTCTTCACCTTTTCGGCGGTTGCGAAGTGCGACATCTGTCACATAACAAGAAGGCATTTGTTATGTTGTGAAGAGTGTGACTTTAGGTTGGATTTCAGGTGCGCAACTTTACCAAAAAAAGTAATGAAGCAAAGGTACGATGACCATCCACTTTTCTTGTCTTATGGTGAAAATAATGTGGATGGTGAATACTGGTGTGACGTATGTGAAAAAAGGGTAGATGCAAAGACATGGTTCTATACATGTGATGCTTGTGGGGTCACTTTACATGTTTCTTGCGTTGTGGGTGACTTCTCCTATCATATGCCAGGACCATTATCAACCGTAGTTAGCGAATACAAAATGGTACCGCCCGCGGTAGTAAGCTTATACAAAGTGGTGCCAAACACTTCGATTTGTAGACCACTTTGCTCCAGGTGTCACACTAGATGCAAACTCCCTTGCATTCTTGAAACCTCCGAGGATGGTGTTAATGTTTACTTTTGTTCTAATGATTGTCATAAAAATCCTTGGGAGTCGTCGTATTATTAGTAGCGCACTTGGTTTATTTATTTCTTTCTATTTTCTTATTTACTTTTCAAAGAGTATTTTACTTTACGTTTATTATTAATAATGATAGGTTTTGTTTGTGAAACCTATCTAAACAATTGAGAGCGTTGAAGGATTTTATCGGGTTAGGCCAAGGGATAGTTCTCTTGGGAGAGTTTTTCTCTTGTTATATTATCGTTTTGTTTATCTACTATCATAATAAAAGTTTTGGTTTTGAATTGCATTCTATCTTGTACAGTTATCATCTTTCTTTTACCCAAAATTTGCTTTGCTTTCTTTTCATTCTCTACATTTTCACATGTCGATATATGAATCCCCTAGTGTTATATGTACAATTTATACATATATGTATCCGACATGCACTAAAGGGTACTTCCATTCATGGATTCTTATCTAAGAACACTAACACTTAAAACATAGTGTTCTTTACTAGTAGATGTTGATTGTATATGGAGAAAGCACCGAATATATGCTCTGGTTTCTCCGCTGTTTCACCTCTGGTAGCCCAATATTTAAAATTATAAAAATGGCATCTATGTTTTGATTTCCCGAGTGAAGAAATTTTTTAGGTGTTCTTCAGGATGCAAGCTTCCTTATATTCTTCAAATACAGGAAACTTTTGTTGTAATAAGTGTTGTGGGAACACTCACAACTATTGTGGTCATAATTTGTTCTCAATAGTTGTAGTGTATGATGATAGTAATGTTGTGGGAACACTTAATGTACAGTTTCTATCGTTGTTTTTCTCTTTTGCCAACCTCCGTGAATAAAAGAATGTTTTACATAAATTATAGTTTTTTTAAATACTTGCATTTAATTTGATCAAATCAGTATAGTGCTTTTTATATAATTAACTAGTGATCAAACTAATTTATTCAACAATTTTAGTTATACTGTCTTCCAAAAGCAGTGATAAATTTAATCTTATGGTACTTTCTTTTTTTGTTGCTATCGGAGGTTTCTTGCTTAACAAGCAAGTAGCGTTCTTCTCTTAAACTATTTCCCCTACGTAAGCCGCCAAACATGTACCGCCAAAGCAGCTTCATCATAACAATAGATTCATGGTTTTTCCGTTTTCAAGGAGTTTGCTCTAGGCTCTAGCAAATTGTATTAATATTCTACAATTTAATAAAAGGCAAAATAACACATTCGTCACAAACATAGGATCCGCACAAGTGGAAGTTAATATAATTAAGATTAGAGTTGTAATTGGGCAGACTATAAGTCTATAACGTACTATTAGGATCCAGTGATTTAATAACAGTATTATTGTGTATTTTTAATGAATTAAAATCGGCAGAATTAGCTGTCTCTAGTGGGATCTGCAACCACGGAAACAGCAGAGAAACTAGTGGCATCGACAAGTAAAACCCCGTTGCTCTTGTGTTGCTTGTATCTCAAGAAAGCACAGTTCTTCGCTATTTCGCCTCCGGGAACCCAATACTCACACCAAAACCTATATATGTGCAAGATGACGATCGTTTTGTTCTCCCGGATTAAATTGGTAGCCAACTAGCTAGCTCGTACGTTGAAAATAAAAGTCATGAAAGGGCCAAAAAAAATCTTATCACTAATCTTGGATCTACTCAAGTGGATGATTGATTATACATAATAACATAAACTATAAAGTAGTTGTATGGAATTTCTATAATTCTATGAGTACGATCAAAATATTTAATAACACAGATAACTATTATAGAGACGACTTTTATTTGGAGTATTAAAAATGAATAATTCCCGGAAAGTATGGATGTATGTCTATAAATTATTTTCTTCGATCGAGTTGAGAGATTGAATCGTTACAGCAATTAAAAATCTCATTCCATTTAAGAAAAAAAAGAAAAAAAAAAAAAAAAGTCACCTTTTCCTTCAAATCACAAGAGATTAGGTTGATTTGGATATCATTCCGCGATGGAAAAGGTAGAGTTACCAGTTCACGAGCATCCTTTGTTCATCTTTGATCGGATTTGTATGGACACTTGTAAAGGATGCAGTGTTTTTGGTTATTTTTACGGTGGCTATGTTTGCAATGAGGTAGGTTGTGATACCCTCTTCCATAAGGAGTGCGTCGAGTCGGTACCAGAGATCAAACACCCTTCCCATCCTCAACATCCTCTCAAGCTCAACCTGAAATGTGGACGGTTTTGTTGTAGTTTGTGTATAAGTGGATTGCAAGTTGGTTATCATTGTTCAATATGCGACTTCAATGTGCATTTGGTTTGTGCAAGAAGACCTCCATCCTCAACTTCATCCTCATCCTCATCTTCGCCGCTACCTACTAGTGTTGATAATTCCAAAGTGCATCAGCATCCACTTCTACTCTCTAAGAACGTGGAGACGTTCTTACTAAAGGAAGGGCGCAATTGCAACATGTGCAACACGAATATCAAAATCAATGAAAAACAACTTTGTGAATGTCGTCTGTGCAATATCCTTTTCCATTTGGATTGTGTCGGGCTCATTCCAAACGTATACCAAACTTCTCATCCGAAACACCCTCTCAAGTTTCTCCAATACGGAGCACCAGAGTATGCTCACGAGAAATGCCTTCTTTGCAAGAAGAAGTTCAAAAAGTTATCTAACAACTATGATCGAGTTTACCACTGCGATGTTTGTAATGTCACCATTTGCAAGGATTACTGTATGGCGAAACCACCGCCAGTTTCTGTTGTGAGTCCTACGACCCATGAGCATCAACTCCACCTTGTTCCAAGACTAGTCAATTTTACTTGCAACGCTTGTGGGACGGCTGGTGATCGAAGTCCTTATTTTTGTCTTCAATGCAATTTCATGATCCATCGAGCTTGTATTGATTTACCCCGCGTGATAAATATCAATCGTCATAATCATCGCATCTCTTACACTAGTCTTCTTGGACACGGGAATTGGACATGTGGAGTTTGTCGTAAGAAAGTAGATGGGTTTTATGGGGCTTATTCTTGCTCGAAATGTCCTAGCTATGCTGTTCATGCAAGATGCGCGACGAGAAAGGATGTATGGTACAAAGTTGAACTAGAAGGAACACCGGAAGAGGAGGAAATTGCGCCATTCGAGGTGGTCGATGAGAATCTGATCAAGCACTTCATCCATGGCCATAATTTAAGACTCAACAAGGATGGTAACCACGAAAGCAAATTTTGTGAAGCATGTGCCTCCAAAATCAATAACGATCCGTTTTATGGTTGTGAGCAATGCGACTTTATTCTACATGAAACATGTGCTAGTCTGCCTAGAAAGATAAGGCATGTATCCAACAATAAACCTTTAATTCTATCGACAGATACATATTTGAAAGATTCTCCACGCCAAAGAAGACATTGTTCTGCTTGTTTCCAGAATTTCAGCGGTTTTAGGTACGAAACTCAGTCTCGTAATTTGTTTGGTTCCGCTACTCTAGATGTTCGTTGTAGTTCGATATATGAACCATTTCTCCATGAAAGCCATCCACATCCTTTATACTTCAGTCTTGAGGGGGATACAAAATGTTCTGCATGTGACATCACATATAGCGCCAGGGATATGTTGTGTTGTGATGAGTGTGAATTTCGGTTGGACTTCCGCTGCGCTACTTTACCTAGAAAGGTAATGAATCAGAGGTACGACGATCATCCTCTCTACTTGTCTTACGGTGAAAATAAGGAAGATGGTCAACTTTGGTGTGAGGTATGTGAAACAAAAGTAGATCCAAAGGAATGGTTGTATACATGTAATCTATGTGGAATCATTTTGCACATATCGTGTGTCGTGGGAGACTTCTCATATCACGTACCAGGACACATTTCATCGAACAAAATCGCAAATGGAGTAGTGGTACCCAACACTTCTATTTGTAGACCCCATTGTTCTAGGTGTTCTTCAAGATGCAAGCTTCCTTATATACTTCAAATCAACGACTTTTACTTTTGTTCTAATAAGTGTTGTGGGAATACTCGCAACCCTAGGGGTCGTAATTACTACTAAACAATAGTAGTGTATCATGATACTAATAATGTACTGTTTCTATCGTTATTTTTCTTTTAAGCCAACCTCCATGAATGAAATTATGTTTTACATGAATTATATATTATATATGTTTTTAAAAATACTCTTGTATTTGATTTGATTGCATATAAATTATTTCCTCGTGAATCACCAAGGGATATAGAATCAAATAATTGTTAAATTAGCGTTACATTGGGTGATTGGAAATGGATCTCGCCAGAATACTGGTGGCCCGCAGGTGGCCGCCGTGGAAGAAAATTATTCCCGGCGCAAAAGATGCCTCGTAAACTTAGATCAGCCCAATTCAAAACTAACCAAATATGGGCCTAATTCAAGAAGGCCCATTTCTAACCACGTGATTGGCACGTGTAAACCAACCAACGGAAGTAGCAGAGAAAACTAGTGGCATCGGCAAGTAAAAAGCCCCTCTCTTTATTATCGTCGATCCAAAAAGCAGATTTGATAGAAAAGCCGCGAATTTTTATGTTTTTCTTTGGGAATTTTCCGGTAAACTCATCGGAAAAATGTTTCTGTCTCACCCTCCTCAAGTAATACAACCAACTTATCATACAGTTAACTTCTTACCTCGCTCTCCTCTGAAGCCACCGTCGTGTTCCGTTGCTTTAAACAATCCTTCAATTTCCTCCGGCGCCGGAGCTAAAATCTCTAATAATCAGCTAATTCAATCATTGTGCAAAGAGGGTAAACTTAAACAAGCGATTCGCGTCTTGTCTCAGGAATCTAGCCCAAGTCAACAGACTTACGAGCTTCTGATTCTCTGCTGCGGTCATCGGAGCTCTCTTTCTGATGCTCTACGTGTTCATCGACATATTCTGGATAATGGGTCTGATCAAGATCCTTTTTTGGCTACGAAGCTTATTGGTATGTACTCGGATTTGGGTTCTGTGGATTATGCACGGAAGGTGTTCGATAAAACGCGTAAGAGAACTATATATGTCTGGAACGCTTTGTTTCGAGCCCTTACGTTAGCAGGTCATGGAGAAGAAGTGTTGGGTTTGTATTGGAAGATGAATAGGATTGGAGTTGAGTCAGATAGGTTCACATACACTTATGTTCTCAAGGCTTGTGTTGCATCGGAATGCACGGTGAATCATCTGATGAAAGGGAAAGAGATTCATGCACATCTTACTCGACGAGGTTACAGTTCTCATGTTTACATTATGACTACGTTGGTGGACATGTATGCTAGATTTGGCTGTGTGGATTATGCCAGCTATGTGTTTGGGGGAATGCCGGTGAGGAACGTTGTTTCTTGGAGCGCTATGATCGCCTGCTATGCAAAGAACGGGAAAGCTTTTGAAGCTCTGAGGACTTTCCGTGAAATGATGAGAGAAACCAAAGATTCATCTCCGAATTCTGTGACTATGGTTAGTGTGCTTCAAGCTTGTGCTTCGCTTGCGGCTTTAGAGCAAGGGAAATTGATTCATGGGTACATACTCAGACGGGGGCTTGACTCCATATTGCCAGTGATCAGTGCTCTTGTGACGATGTATGGTAGATGCGGTAAGCTTGAAGTGGGACAAAGAGTATTTGATCGAATGCATGACCGGGATGTTGTGTCCTGGAATTCCTTGATATCAAGCTATGGCGTTCACGGGTATGGAAAAAAAGCAATTCAGATATTTGAAGAGATGCTCGCCAACGGGGCTTCCCCAACTCCCGTAACATTTGTCAGCGTTTTGGGAGCTTGCAGCCACGAGGGTCTTGTTGAAGAAGGAAAGAGACTGTTTGAAACAATGTGGAGAGACCATGGGATAAAACCACAAATCGAACATTATGCTTGTATGGTTGATCTGTTAGGTCGGGCGAATAGGTTAGACGAGGCAGCAAAGATGGTACAAGACATGAGGACTGAACCAGGGCCTAAGGTTTGGGGTTCCCTTCTTGGTTCTTGTAGAATTCACGGTAATGTTGAGCTTGCAGAGCGGGCGAGTAGAAGGCTCTTTGCGCTTGAACCAAAAAATGCAGGGAACTATGTGTTGTTGGCAGACATTTACGCGGAAGCTCAGATGTGGGATGAGGTTAAGAGAGTGAAGAAGCTTCTAGAACACAGGGGACTGCAGAAGCTGCCTGGTCGATGCTGGATGGAAGTGAGGAGGAAAATGTACTCGTTTGTCTCGGTTGATGAGTTTAACCCTCTTATGGAACAGATTCATGCTTTCTTGGTTAAGTTAGCCGAAGATATGAAGGAGAAAGGGTACATACCACAGACCAAAGGAGTTCTGTATGAGCTTGAAACAGAAGAAAAAGAGAGGATAGTGTTGGGACACAGTGAGAAACTTGCGTTGGCGTTTGGGCTGATAAATACATCGAAAGGAGAACCAATCAGAATCACGAAGAACTTGCGTTTGTGCGAGGACTGTCACTTGTTTACAAAGTTCATCTCGAAGTTTATGGAGAAAGAGATTCTAGTCAGAGATGTGAACCGGTTTCATCGATTCAAGAATGGAGTGTGTTCTTGTGGAGATTACTGGTAATGCATATGGGGACTTATACATTTGCTTGTGTGTATAATAAGCAAAGGAGAGATCTCGACTTGAGTTCTTGGACTTAGGTCAAAGAAATAACAAACAAGTTAGGCTTAGAAATTTCCTGTTATATATGCCAACGAAATCTGTTGGGTTCATTGTTACTATCATATTGTTCTTCAATAAACAAAAAAAAAGTATCTCACTTTCATTGTGCCCTCAAATTCGAAAAAGAAATTGTCTTCTTTTTTTTTGGAAAGAAAAAAAATGGAAACAAACGAATTGACATTAATTAGTTTAAACATGCAATATAAAAGAAAACACAAGAGTCTAAAAACACAAACACAAGAAAGAAAACACAAGAGTAGTCAGTTTCTGCACACGAACACAAGAAAGAGATATTAAAGATGCCAACGGCTGCGATCTTAATTCTGGCGTATTCTGCATTTGTTTGGGTTTTGATAAGCTATTGTAGCAGCCGGAACAATAATGTTTCGAAGAAGATTGCTACCAGACCAAGCGGCATAGGATTAGGAACTGGAACGATTTTCTTCATAATCTTAGCCCTAATGGCTATGATGTTCTTAAACAACAACGCTGGACGAATTCAACACGGTATCAATGAACAAGCTGATGGGATTTAGATTCTTGTAATCATCTTTTTCTTTCTCTTCATGCTTTATCTCAAAGGCGGTTTTTGATTTCTTTGTTTTAGTTTGGATTATGTATTTTAGGGATTAATAAAATATACATTCGGATGTGATCTTCTTCAAACTTGTATTAAGAATTTAATTGAGGTGAATCAAATTAAAAACTTGTGTTATATCAAGGGATTTAAAGAGAGAATGATGGTTTTTTATGTATAATTTTGTCATACGATTACAGAATTTTAACTTGAAACAGAAGGAAAGAGAAAAAAGGAAACTGTACGGAACTTCAAAAGGACATCGCATATGGCCTTTTCAATCATCGTCGATGTAGATGGTCTCTTGCTTAAACAATCCTCCGAACACTTTCCTCACCTCTTTCTCCGGCTTCTTCGGACGTTCTTCTTTCGGTTTGGATGCAAACGGAGATGATGGTCTCTGCTTCACCACTGCTTTCTTGGGTGGCAAGTTTCTCGCTTTTGCTTGTCCTCTGACCGTAGCAACCTGTACTTTAGGCGTCTCTGAAGCGTTCTGAATCGCAGTTGCGAACTGAGAGCCGAGTTTATTCCAGGAGAGACCTGAGCTGATATCTTTCGCCTTGTTAAATAAACCGTCCACTGTGACTCCCACGGCATCTGCTTTCTGCTGCGCATCCTCAGCTAAGCTTGCAGCTTCTGCTTCTTTCTCAGAGAGCTTTTGCATTTGCTTCTCAAACTCTTTCGCTGCTTCTGCTGCCTCTCGAGCTTTGTCAGCTGCAACTTTAGCTTCTTCCTCTGCTCTTTCCCTTGCGATCGCATCTGCGTACACTTTTCTCCTCCCATCTTCCGGGATTACACTATCATTAATTCATAGATAATGTTTCATTAAAAGAAGTTAACACAAACGTTTATCTAAGCTAGAAACACTCTATCGATCGAGAACGCGTTTAAATCCGAATTCGCTAGTTTTAAGATCATTATATTATTCCAATGACTTTTGAATCAATCAACAGAGGACTCATTTACCTGAAAAGCTCGTCCACTGGCCGCGATGGTGCTGATGGATCTGTAGAAACTTCCACCACCTGCAAAAGGACACACAAAACAAAGCCGATGCTTTTGAGTGAAAACACAGATATAATTTAATTCAACGGAGATAATTCTTGCCCTAGTGTCTGCGTTTGTATGATGAACAATCACAAACTTGACTGGTAAGTTACTTGTGCTATACGCTACCTTATTTTCTGCCACGGCCGTATTCGCAAAAATGTCTGCAACCAGCGACGCAATCTTCAACTTCGGAACCTGGTCACAAACAGAACATCAAAACAAGTTAATAAAACCATTAATCAAAACCAATTTATAACCAAATGATTTCGTTTCAATGTAATGTATGATAATAATCCCTTTTTATCGCATACATTACATTACTTTGTAGGCCTCGGACGAACTACTGCCACTGCCGCTGTTACTCCCTTCAGCTGAAACGACGACGTTATAAGCTTTCTCCGGAGAGAAATCCTCCGTCAAACTCGTCTTTATGAGTGTGTAGGCCACGTCGGTTTGAGCTACTTTCTCGATGAGGTCAGAGATAGTCAATGGCTGAGATTTTGCGAAAAGATTGCCGAAAAACGAAGTAATCCCGTCGAGCACGTTGTATGTGGACCCGCTGATGGTGCCGTCGTAGACTATCGCCACGTGGCTTACGCCGGCTAGCTCAGCTGCTTGGACCACGAGCAATGCGTCTGAGGTCGAAACTTGGGCGTCCGGACCATTCTCTGTTGCCCCGACCGTAACAACAACTTTGGTTGCGTTTCCAATCGCTTTTGCTATTGATTCAGCGTCTTGGAAGGGGGATTGAACTGCGTTTAGCCTCTTGACTTCATCATTTGATAAAATCTGTTGAAAAGCTGATCGTCAAACCATAAATCAAAGCTCTAAACGCCACCAAATTCGTAATCACACGTTAATGTGAATTATTACGAGTGACACACTGACATACAGTACTTACATAACATTACATGCGAAGTTAAAGCAATTATTAATACCAAACCGAGTTTGCGTATCGCTAAATCTTAAATCCAAAGTGCGATTGCGACCAAATATCAAGATCAACATTATCGCGTTTAGAAAATTGACAGATTATGAATTAAAGGACTTAAAAACAAAACCGGACCTTGTAAGTAGCCGCGACACGAGCTAGGTCCTGGGCAGCTCCAAGGTCAGGAACACCGGCTCGAACACTGAATCCTCGTTGTAAGAGCGTTTGAGCTATGCGTATACCAGCTTGTCCCGTAGCACCAGCCACAAAAATAGTACCAGGATCTTTCTTTCTGTTATTACCAAACACTAAACCGGTAGAAGGATTCGTCACAACCGGTATCAGTGACTTCATGTCCGGTAACTTACCGAAATCAAACTGGAACGGGTTCTTCCCTTTTTGTTTCCCCTCCGAGTCATCATCACCCTTCGTTTTCCCGAGTTGAAACGCCGTTTGCTTAGCCCACACGGTTAACCTCGGTTTTCTCCGGTTAAACCTGACACCCTGCGGTGGCGCGGTGGTTAACGGGAATGAAGTTGAACTTGAAGCCATTAAGAGGAGGTCGACGAGCTTAGACGTTTTGCTTGTACCTCAAGTAAACAATGTGGATGCCATACATTGAAGATGAGACACCATGGCGAGTGCAAAAAAGACTTTCGTTGTTTGTGTTTTTTACGGATGATGCTTTTGTTATCCAGAACAGATTCATAGCCAATAATAGAATGCCACGTCATTAACATATCTTGATGTGGCTTGGTCTGAACTTTTCGCCACAGAATCTTGATCCTGCGGGCCCAGATATTAAAATACTTTCAGCTTTGCTACAATATTTTCACGTAATATCATTTGTATCCAAAATGAAATTAAAGTTAAATCAGAATTTGATATCGGTTTTGAGGGATCAGTTAAATCAGAGAACAGCGATCAAGTTAATAGAGAAAATCATCGAATTTGAGACTGTTTATATTTATTATATTTTTCTATACAAATAAATATTCCTAAGCAATTGTGTTTTGCTAATGAACTTTTCAACTGAATGAAGAAACTGACATTTCCAATTCGAACAGGAACCGGAAGACACGCGCTGATTAATCTAAATCGGAAATCTGAAGAAACGGTTTAATAAAAACTGGGACATTCAGTTAGAGAAATCTATTGTATTGGTTTTTTCTCCTCGTCTTCCTCTAAAAACCTTCTTTTATCGGTTTTTGCACTAACCAGACTCAGATGCTGCAATTTGCAGTGGTTTTGTATCATCGTAGCAAAAACAAGCCGGAGAGAATCTCAGAAAATTCAATAGATTTTTATTCGGTTAGTAGTTATTTGCAATAATAATGTAAAATATGTATGTGTCTCGTTAAAAAATTTGATGTGATTGACCGTCATGCATAAAAAGAAAAAACACTTAAAATTAAAAGTTGACACTTATATAATCTTAGATATACGTATTAATTAAAATATAAATGATCTAAAATGTGCTGTTTTTCAATATTAATTTGAATACAATATTTTCAAAATATCAAAACTACTCTTATATTTTTGCAACGTCCTAGCAGATTTTCTGTAGATGATATAAATTTCAAGTTCGGTATATAAAATAGATTCACAACGTAATAAATCCTAATATAAACCCATCAATAGTGGGCCAAATATCATCAACGAAAGTTAAAATGATTCCAAAAATTAACTATCACCAAATCTTGTGATCCTTAAATGATTAGATGAATAAGAAATCTAATGTTTGGTTCATGGTATAGATTTTTTCTTTAAAAACTCACCATGTAAACCCTTATTTATAAATATGATCATCAATAGTCAAGTTTGACTTTCATATGATGAATTGTTATGAAATCAGATTAAAGTATTTTGCAAATGAATAATATATGTATGTATTAACTTTTAATGAATTAATATCATAATTGGATTATATACTATAAATATATTACATTATGTGATTTTTGTCAAAAATTATTCACAAGTTTGTGTATAGTTGTAAGATAACTGGAAAATTTTAACTGCCCTAATCTAAAATTTAAAGAAATAATTGATGTGTCACTATTTTAGGTTATGAGTGGATGATGTGTTTTAGCTCTAAGACTGTTCATCTTTCCATAATTTTCTCAACTTCATCTCTGATATACCTCGATTTTCACTGCTTTTAGCTATGATCTAGGTATAGTTTTTAGAGTTCTTTTGTTATTTGTAGAGTCTTTTCTAGTCTTTTTCAAGTCTTTACATGTTTGGGATGCATTTGGAGATTATGGAGCATTCTTGAACAAAACATACAACTTAGGCTGTAGAAGCAATCCTGAGACGAAAATTGACGTAGGTGTCAATCGACACAACCCCTGGTGTCGAGCGACACTAATACTTGACGGCAATTCAATTGCGCAATTTATTGAAGTTTTGAAGATTATAAAATTCGGCCTAGAACGTTTCCTTATTTTCAAGAAGGCCCGTCACGTTTTAGGAACTTATATATTGAATTTTATGGTCATTGTTTAGACCTAACTCTTATTATCTCTTTTATTCTTGGGAGCAAAACCCGGTAGAGACTCCCTTTAGAGAAGATTCTTCTAAACTCTTTTCTCTTCTTAATTTCATCATTGATTTCTTATTCAATCATGTTTTGTTCTTCTATGATCATGCTTGAGTAGTTCTTTGTTGGGTTTAGGGATTCTCATTTAGGATTTGGATGAACTAGTAGATCGATAACCCTGTTAGGATAATATATTTAGAATTTTTCATCTTTGATTGTTCTTAATGTTAGTTTTAGAGTAACTAACTAGAACTTGATTTTAGGATAATAGGTATACGCACCATATGTATCTATTACTGAAACTATCTTAGATGAGCCTACTATTTAGATGCGTGCTAGCGTCGATTACTTAGGTGAATTTATCAAACCTGATTATAATGCTTGCTTAACTCTAGGGATTTACAAGAGAGTTGGGATCAATACTATTAAGCATAGTGAGTTTCGCGGAACACCACCGCTTATTGTATATTAGTGATTTGAGTTCTAGAATGGTTCGTTAATAATCCTAGTTTACTGCTAGATCTATTATTATGATATTTCCTGAGAATTTTCCTAAACCCAACGTTTTAATCATTTGAATCTACAACCAATCTCATTTATTGTTTTCTTGTCTTTTACATTTATAATATTTTCTGTTTAGCTTTATTCAAAACTATTAATCTATTGTGTGATCCGAGAACTTTATGGAATTCTATCCCTAAGTGCTACAACAACCTCTTTATTTGAGAGAGTAGTCATTAGGGTAATTTGATCATATCAATCTCCATTAACAAAAGAAAGATGAAAGATTTTCTTTTGTCATGAATATGTGCATCTTCGGCTGAAACTTGGAAGGGACGAAAGTTCAGTTTTAAAGTTTATTTTGTGTACACACTTTCATGATTTATTGTCTTGAACTCTTGTTGTGTGTTTTTACCTTAATTTGTAAATTGGTAAGAGCAAAATATTTGGTTCTAAATTTGTAATCTGTTTCTTCGAGACCATTATTTTGTGTTATAAAATTTTAATTTCATTTACTAATCTTTTTAGGTTTTCTATTGTTCTTGGGTGGTAGCGGACCTTGTAGTTCACACAATCACACGTTCTTCCTAAGGGTTAAATCCAGGTTCTGTTCTTCCTTTTACTTGACATTTAGATTGCATCTTAAATGGTCAATTACCTAGGTATCAAAAGAGGAAAAAAAAAACAAGATGATTTGTTTATTGAATCACAAAGAGATTCTTTAGATAGATTTATGAAAAAAGAAGTGCTCATGAAAATTCTAACGTTCTAACGTTGCTAATGAAAACCCTCTTTTTCAGTCAAATGATCATTTTGATGATGGCACTAGTCACTTGAGTGAGTATACTAATGTGGTAAATGCATCTAATGTTGAACATTTGAATGTTCGTCATAAACGAAATAAATAACTTAAACATTTCAATTAACATTCTCTAAGATAGAACAACATGTAAGAATATGATCAGGCCTTGATAATGTGGACCTTGATTTCGTGAACCAAACCGTGATAACCATTGACCATCTTAAGTTCGAATACCACTTCATTACCTGGCTTCACATGATTCCTTCGGATGATACTACCGATTCCATTTAGATACACGGATCTGTTCTTCCAAATCACGATTCTTCTCTTCAATATGCCAATCTTGTCACGCATGATAACCATGTTGGGAAATGTCAAGTTGTAGTCCTTTATAAGTAAAGACGGTATGCGCTGAAAATCAGAACCAATCATAATGAATGACAAACCATTTAGTCATTTGAAGTTTTCTTTAGTCACATTTCGGTTTCTTTACCGTTCTATTTTGAGTCATATCAACCGGAAACGACGGGTTTAGTTTGTTGTCTAGATGTTCATAAATCTTATGACTCTTAGTCTTCAGTTTCGCACGTCTTCTACTTGTACCACCTATCCAACAATTAGGAAACAAAACACTTATAAAAGCATTGATAGAAGATTCTCTTATAAACCTCGAAAATGTAAAGTCTATTTATATATACCTCTTCTTGGCGACTCCTCAAGCCCTTTTGTGCTCTCTTCATTCCCCACAAGCACATCTTCTTCACTGTCCACTTTAATCACTTCTTTTTCCATTGGAGATCTCATCCTTTTACACATTGAACCATACTCGTACACGCAAAAGTGGAACACACCATAACCATCGAACTCAAACTCCAAGAAAATTGGCTCAGTCACATTCTCGTCCTTGACGATTTTCTTCCACCCGTCTCGGAGAAACACTGTGTTACCGTTTGCTTTCATTTCCATCCTCCAAATGTTCCCCGAGGACACACTTTTAACAGTTACCTTCCGAGGAAGAGGCTTCCCTGAGATCTTGTCTGAAACCAAAGGTAGATTCTGTACAAAACAATAGAGAAACACACATCTTACTTTGAACAACACTAACATAATTTCAAAACCATATCATACCACCGATGGATTTGTCACATCACATAAACACACAACCTAAAACTCAAAAAAATGTCTGCTAAAGCTAAAACTTTCAAGATTGTTCAATACATATCATTCAAAACTCGGAAAAAGACAAGATCTTGCAAAAACAGAACGGAAATGCTCTGTTCTAAGAGATTTAAGCAACGTATTACCATGTCATCCGCGGTTTGATTTGGTATGTAAACTCTGAAAAACTTCAGAACTGTATCTTGTATGCTCATAGTTTCCGATAGCTTTTTTTTACTTGAGTTCTCTTCCATGGCCGTGAGCCCGTGACCGTGAGAGGCTTGAGTGTTAGAAAGAGATAGAACAGAGGAGAGAGAGAAGAAGAAGAATAAAGAAGAAATTGAGATTCGAGATTAGATGATGAGAGAGGGAGAGAGAAACATTCAATACAACACAACACACAAAGTCATGAAAATAGAAACAAAACAGAGCTCTGGTCACTTAGCGTTTCAGGTGGTTCAAAAGGGAAACAATGTTGGACGTAAATAGTAATCCCTCATCAATTTCCGATGTTACGTGTTGATATTAATAGAAAAAGTAAATGGACTAGGCCCATAATTATTGGGCCTCACTGAAAACGCCCATATAGTTTTATCTAAAGTCATACGTTTCGTCATCGCATCATACGCGAATAATTTCGTCATATTTTCTATTATTTTGTCGTAACGGAATTAATCAATTATTTTCTGACACAATTTTTCCTATTGCCCTATGGAAAATCAAAAATGCATTGAATTCAGAAGAACCCTAGACTAAATAAGAGATCTTATGTTTGCATGTGGCTGTGGTAACAGTGCAGAAGGATCACAAGGAGCTACACAATAACATAAACCTCTAGAAGATAATGGAAACAAAACAAGATTAACAGGTAAATCATTATGTTGTTCATAAGTATTAGTGATAACAAGCTAAAAATCAAAAACTGCTAACAAGAACTATATACAAATTTATTTATTTCTTATAACAAAATGATGACAAAACTGCTAACAAGAATTATAGGAAAACTCTACTTTATGACATAATTGTAACACTTTTGTTGAATATTTTCATACCATTACAACATTACAGGTCGTGTCCTGGCCATAGGGTTTGTATTCGATCTTTCAATGTATACATTGTGAGTTAAAGAATGAGGAAAAACAGTAAAGAAATGTTGCGAAAAAAATTATACCGTTCTTCCAATGATAATTTCTGGTAACTTGTTTGGTTCATATTTTTGTAGGTTGTTGAGAGAAGCGATTTGTTCTGTTTTTTGCCGGGCACTAGACGAAGTGCTGCTACGCAAGAACTTCATGGTACGGTGTTGGAATACTGATCCCAGGAGTGTCTGGAGGCATCTCAGGCAAAACATCATTTCCTTCAAGATAGTTTACCACTTGGGACATACTAGGCCTATCCTCTGGATTGTACTGTGCACATAGTAGACCAAGCTTTAGTACCATCTCTATCTCCTTGCAGACGTAGTCTCCTTCCAATCTAGCGTCTCGGGCGCCAACCAAGTTCCCTCTTTTCCAGCATTGACACACCCAGCTGATTAAGTTAAACTCTTCAGGCTTCCCTGGATACTCAATGAACATTCTTCCACAAGCAAACTCAAGTAGTAATGCTCCGAATGAATAAACATCGGCTTTGGTTGTCGGCATTCCTGTTATTATTAGCTCTGGAGCCACATAACCTACGCTTCCTAGCATTGGGTTCCTGTTTGTACCAAATCTTGCTAGACCGTAATCTAGTCGCCCGTTTAAATCCTCATCCAAGAGTACATTTGCGGCTTTTACATCTCGGTGAAGAACGATCTGTTCATGCAAATAAAGAAGAGCTGAAGCAACTCCTTTGATTATATGAAACCTTTGTGACCAACTTAGATTAGGCCTTTCCTCATTAAACAAGAAATCATCAAGATTTCCATAAGGCATATAATCATAGACCAAGAGTAATTCACCTTTTCTTCTGCAGTATCCTAAGAGCTGCACAAGGTTCTTGTGCCTTAACTTCCCAATACCAACAATCTGAGAAACAAGGTGTTTGGTATCTTGTTCTGCATCTAAAGAAACTCTCTTTACAGCAATCTGTGCATTAGAAGAGAGCTTTCCTTTGTAGACTGTCCCGTTAGCCTCTGTACCGAATAACTCGCTCTCTTTGAACCCTTTGGTTGCTTTGTAGAGAGCTTTGTAAGAAAACCTCTGAGGACTGTAATCTTCCTCCCATTCTTCTCGTACTTCTTCATACTTGCTGTTCACATACATTGATCTTAATGCTGCTCCCATTCTTAGAAATATACCTGCAAACATGTCAGATTTTTTGCAGATTCTCAAGGCAGCTTTTAGTCCTCTATTGTCATCGTTGTTTCTGTTTGGTGATTTGTGTGTTGTGGGAAATTAGTAGCAGACCACTTTCTTTTCAGGAGAAGGTCAACTGTTGTACCAGGACCGTCCATTCTTGTTATTTAATGGTATTTCATCTCTGATAATGGTATTTTATTATACTAGTGGCATTTAAAGTCTCCAATGAAGATTTTCATTATGAGTTATATGTAATTTATATTGCAACATTGAACAGGTTCATCTCTTTGATCACCTGGATGAATTAAATACTCAAATTTTTATGAAGATGCAATATTTTCTTCTTATTACAGAAGTCAACTACAAGAAGGAAGGAAACAAAAACCAAAAAATGAGTAAAAGAACAAAAGAAGATGTATTAGAATTTCTTATGTATGTATACAACAGACTTCAGACAAAATGAATCTTGGTTTTGGTATGATAACATAACTAATAGGGGGAAAAAGAGGATTGAAATAGAAAGCCTCTTTCTTACATAGAGGCTTTGTAAACAATGAAAAACACTCTCTGTTCTTTAGTTTGGTTGAAGTATCTTTCCATGATTTTCTGCTTCAACAACTGCAGCAGAATCAAATGCATCAGAATACAATTGCAGGTGTGTCAAATTGTTAATAGTTGAGGAATAAAAGAGGAACTCACTTTCATTTGTGTTGGCTACAAGAGGAGCTTTGTTGTCTGCTGAATTTGAAGCAGGTGCCATGTTTGTGGCTGCACCAAAACTAGAAGTCTGAGAAGAACCTTTACGAGGACTGATAGCTTTAGATATCACTCGAGAAAGTTCTCTATCGTCTTCGCTAGGCTCAAACTTCTGCGATATGTATTCCTTCATTGATACGCCTTTGTCCCATACCTGGTTACAAACACAAGATGATTGACTGATGTATTTACCTAAATGCACAAACAGATAGAGAACTTTGTCGTACCTTGGTATTGAAGCCAGTGGGCTGGTTAGTTCCGGCAGTGTTGATTTCTGCAACATCATTTACCTCTTCTTCTCGCTCTGTTGGTTCTGGAAAAGCCATATCTTGAATCTTCTTAGTTATAGCTTGAGTTGCGTCAGAGACTTTAGCATAACCAGGTGCTAGCTTCTCTGTCACAGTTTCTGTTACTGTCTTGCTTGGACTAATAGGTTCCTGCTGGCTCGTGCACTCTTTCCTTGTCTTCTCAGACGATTCTGTTACTATTGTTGTTGTGTCAGAATCAGCAGGCTTCTCTTGCTTGACATCAGATAAAACATTCTTCTCAGAGATCACAGGATGTTCTGTTTTGGAACCATTACAATCTTTTTGTTCTTGTTCAGCGTCCTGTTTGGCTGGGAGAACAGACAAGACATTTGTCTCAGTGATCACAGGATTCTCTCGGGGATGCTGCCTTGCTGTCTCCTTTAACTCTTCAGGTGCCTTCTTTGATTCATACACTGAAAATAACACAAGAAGATCGATCAGTTTTAAGCAAATTCCTAAAAGGGTGGTTGTTACTTATGAAGCTTTGTTCAATTTCATTTACTTGGGGCTCCAAGATATTCAGGATCTTCTTCTTCTTCTTCTCCTCCTTCTTCTCTGACTTTACGGTCTTTTGACTTGTCACGTGGTGACAATGACGCATAACCAACTTCTCTAACTTCATGATCTTCGGATCTGCAAAACGGTGACATGGTTGCATCACCTTCTTCATCATGTCTCTTCTTGGTGCTGAGACTGTGCTGCAGTTTTTTCGCCTTATCCTTCATTTTAGAGAACAAAGATTTCTTATGGTGAGAATGTTCTCCATCATTTTCTTTTCTTGGTGAACCAGAAGGTGACCGCTTTGAAGCTTCACCAGCTGAAAAAAAGTATGACAAACAGATTTCAAACCAAGAGTTTGCGTCCAAAATCATCAAATCACTGAGAGTAAACAAAATGGATATTATCATTTCTTGGAGAGACTTACATTGGTGACGCTGGCTAAGTGTTGAGAAGCTAGGATTTCCAGAATGATCAACATGTGTTTTTAAGCTTTCGAGCTCAGCGACGGGGTCTAGTTGACGCGACATTTCAGAAACACAAAGTTCTTGTAGATGTTCTGTTTAGGAACTCTGATCCTCTGAGAACAACATAAGATAGATATAAGACAAGAAAAACTGTGCATGTCGTCTTGTTTCTCCGAGGTTCTTGGACAAACCATAAGAAAAAAAAATGCTTAAAATAGTCATGGTCTCTTATTGGAGAAGCATGAAGGGAAGACAAAGTCTTGGCCTGAGAAATTGACGTTTGAAGCTGAATTATAGGACTCACATTTGTAGAGTTTTCTAGAGAAAAACTGGAACCATAAATAACAAATACACTGTTTAAAGAACTTAAGCAAAACTTGTCTCTGAACTTTAATGACCAAAATATTAAGACTATGTGAGAAAAATGTAAGAACACATTTGTCTGGATAAAATGCATAAGTTACAGAATTATCACAGACTAAACATTTTTCAAGAACCTAGTCAGAAGTTTACTCATTTGTCTCACTGAAACTGCGTGCTGTTTCTAACTAAAGTAAACGTCACGCAGTTCTATGTTAAATAAACAAAACGTAATGTAGTCTAAAAGGAAAGTCTCTCTACCTGCTTAAAACCCAAAAGTACATTTTTTCGCCGAAGCCAAAAATCTTCACTTGCTTCTTCTTCTCTCTGAAACCTTATCTTCTCCGCCCATGGCCGCCTTCTCCGTCAACGGGCAGCTTATCCCGACGGCAACAAGCTCCACTGCTTCCACCTCTCTCTCTTCCCGTCGGAAATTTCTCTCTCCTTCCTCGTCTCGTCTCCCTCGCATCTCCACTCAATCTCCTCGTGTCCCATCGATAAAATGCAGCAAAAGCTTACCTAACCGAGATACAGAGACTTCCTCAAAGGATTCTCTCCTTAAAAACCTAGCTAAACCTCTAGCCGTAGCCTCAGTCTCCTCCGCTGCTTCATTCTTTCTGTTCCGAATCTCGAATCTTCCGTCGGTTCTGACCGGTGGTGGAGGAGGAGGAGATGGGAATTTCGGTGGATTTGGTGGTGGAGGTGGTGGTGGAGATGGAAATGATGGTGGATTTTGGGGGAAATTGTTTTCTCCTTCACCAGCGGTTGCTGATGAAGAACAATCACCGGATTGGGATTCTCATGGTTTACCGGCGAATATCGTTGTGCAATTGAACAAGCTTAGTGGTTTCAAGAAGTATAAGGTATCTGATATTATGTTCTTTGATCGACGGAGACAAACCACTATTGGTACTGAAGATTCCTTCTTCGAGATGGTCTCGATTCGTCCTGGTGGAGTTTACACTAAAGCTCAATTGCAGAAGGAGCTTGAAACCCTAGCTACTTGTGGAATGTTTGAGAAAGTTGATTTGGAAGGGAAAACGAAACCTGATGGAACCCTAGGTGTTACAATCTCGTTTGCTGAGAGTACATGGCAATCTGCTGATAGGTTTAGATGTATTAACGTTGGGTTAATGGTACAGTCGAAACCTATTGAGATGGATTCAGATATGACTGATAAAGAGAAGCTTGAGTATTACAGGAGTTTGGAGAAGGATTACAAGAGGAGAATTGATAGGGCACGGCCTTGTTTGTTGCCTGCACCTGTGTATGGTGAGGTTATGCAGATGTTGAGGGATCAAGGGAAAGTGAGTGCTAGGCTGTTGCAGAGGATTAGGGACCGTGTTCAGAAATGGTATCATGATGAAGGGTATGCTTGTGCTCAAGTTGTGAATTTTGGGAATTTGAATACTAAGGAGGTTGTTTGTGAAGTTGTGGAAGGTGATATAACTCAGCTAGTTATTCAGTTTCAAGATAAGCTTGGTAATGTGGTTGAAGGAAATACTCAAGTTCCTGTGGTGCGCAGGGAATTGCCTAAGCAGGTATGTTTCTCAAGTTCTGCTATGTCAGATATGTCATTGTTGATGTGATCATGATTTAGTATAGGATGATGACGAAAGTGTAGTTATGTTATAGATTGATATGTCAGGAAAAAATTGACAGACTTTTAACTTGAACTTGCTATTTAAGTCTGATGGATGTAAGAGGTTTAATTGCTTCAATGAACTCATTGTACAAATGTTTTATATTCCAGACATGTAATGATATATCTCATTTGTTATGTTAGTTTTAGTGATAGTTTCGATGTTTCGTTGAACAGCTTCGCCAAGGCTATGTTTTCAACATTGAAGCTGGGAAAAAAGCTCTCAGTAACATCAATTCATTGGGGCTGTTCTCTAACATTGAAGTCAATCCACGCCCAGATGAGAAAAATGAAGGGGGCATTATTGTTGAGATCAAGCTTAAGGAGCTAGAACAGAAGTCAGCTGAAGTCAGTACAGAATGGAGTATTGTTCCTGGGCGTGGAGGAGCTCCCACATTGGTATGAATCCTTCCTTACTGAAATAAGTACAGATTGTAAAATTTGAGAAGTTCCATTGAGTTTGATTGTTATTGTTTATATGCATCAGGCTTCATTCCAGCCAGGTGGTTCTGTTACTTTCGAGCATCGAAACCTCCAGGGTCTTAATAGGTCTCTCATGGGTTCAGTGACCACTAGCAACTTCTTGAATCCTCAGGTACATTCGATAAGCTTACATGATTGATACATCTCTGGTTCAACTTTTCGGTTGATAACATCCATCTATTTCTGTTTCTATGTGCTAAGCACAAACCTTATGTTACATTTTTTCCTCAGGATGATCTTTCGTTTAAGCTTGAGTATGTGCACCCGTATCTGGATGGTGTTTACAATCCTCGGAACCGAACATTCAAAACAAGCTGCTTCAACAGCCGCAAACTTAGCCCAGTATTCACTGGAGGACCTGGTGTTGAGGAAGTGCCACCAATTTGGGTTGACCGAGCTGGTGTGAAAGCTAATATAACTGAGGTAAGCTTGCCAATCCTCAGTGCCATAATCGACTTATTTTGTCCTACAAACACTTAACTGAAACATATTTTCATGCAGAACTTCACCCGTCAGAGTAAGTTTACATATGGACTTGTGATGGAGGAGATAACAACCCGAGATGAAAGCAGTCACATTGCTGCAAATGGTCAGAGACTACTACCTAGCGGTGGAATCAGTGCTGATGGACCTCCAACAACTCTCAGTGGTACCGGTGTCGATCGAATGGCTTTTCTACAAGCCAACATCACCCGTGACAATACCAAATTTGTTAATGGGGCAGTTGTTGGACAGAGGACTGTCTTTCAGGTTTGCTTTCCCAATGATCAAATGAGATTATAAGGATGAGTCATCTGTATATTGTAAGCTTTACACAATGTATTTGCAAATCACAGGTTGATCAGGGATTGGGTATTGGGAGCAAATTCCCGTTCTTCAACCGCCACCAGTTAACCATGACAAAATTCATTCAGTTGCGGGAAGTAGAACAAGGGGCTGGTAAGTCACCACCACCAGTTCTAGTCCTCCATGGGCATTACGGAGGCTGCGTTGGCGACCTTCCAAGCTACGATGCTTTTGTCCTCGGTGGTCCGTACTCTGTCCGTGGCTACAACATGGGAGAGCTCGGTGCTGCTAGAAACATTGCCGAGGTAATACAGCAAACACTCAAAACAAAAACAGTCTTTTCTCCTAAACCCGAAAAATATGTGTGTCTAATTTGGTTTCATGGATTACAGGTCGGTGCTGAGATCAGAATACCCGTGAAGAACACACATGTCTACGCTTTTGTTGAGCATGGAAATGATTTAGGAAGCTCAAAGGATGTGAAGGGAAACCCTACAGCAGTGTACAGGAGAACGGGTCAGGGTTCATCCTATGGTGCAGGTGTGAAACTCGGTTTGGTCCGAGCTGAGTATGCTGTAGATCACAACAATGGAACCGGTGCTCTGTTCTTCCGATTTGGAGAGAGGTATTAAGGTAATGTGAGAAGCAGGCTCATGTTATCCACCTTAGTCTTTTCATTTTCTCTGTTGAGGATCTGCTATTTTTCTCTTTTTTCCTTTTCTTTTGTGTTTTCTTTTTTTTTTTCTACTTCTTTTTCAATAATTGTTTAATGTTAGTGTTTGATGACGTTGCTGAGTTGTGCTGAGAATCGGGAAAGAGTTTGTTCTTCGTAATATGTCTAGACTTTTGTAGGAAAATTTTGAAACTTTCAAGTTTCAAAAAATCGTATGAATAGTTGACAAATGAAAATTTATATTGGTAACACGTCTGTCTGCATCTGAGTTCTCTTTTAAAAATAACGAATAAGGGATAGTGCAATAGAATTTAATCAAATGTCAACACCAAACATCTACAAAGTCAAGTGTCAGAGGCTTTCGAAAACTTGAAATTGTTGACATTAGGAAACAAAGCATATCTTCAATCTTCTCCATATTTTGAAATCTTTCAATTTGATTCTGTTGAGATGGTAGATGCTGTCACTGGTTTCGTTTTGAATAAGATCGGCGGCTATCTCATCAATGAAGTATTGGCGTTGATGGGAGTCAAAGATGATCTAGAGGAGCTGAAGACGGAGTTGACGTGCATCCATGGTTATCTTAAGGATGTTGAAGCTCGAGAAAGAGAAGATGAGGTCTCGAAAGAGTGGACAAAACTGGTTTTAGATATCGCCTATGATATCGAGGATGTTTTGGACACCTATTTCTTGAAACTTGAAGAAAGATCACTAAGACGAGGCTTGTTGAGATTGACCAACAAAATAGGCAAAAAGAGAGATGCTTACAACATAGTTGAAGATATTAGAACCCTGAAGAGAAGAATCTTGGATATAACTCGCAAGCGGGAGACTTTTGGTATAGGAAGCTTCAATGAGCCTCGAGGAGAGAATATTACAAATGTTAGAGTGAGGCAGCTTCGACGTGCTCCACCTGTTGATCAAGAAGAGCTAGTGGTTGGTTTGGAAGATGATGTTAAGATTCTTTTGGTAAAGCTTCTTAGTGATAATGAGAAAGACAAGAGTTATATTATCTCCATATTCGGTATGGGAGGTCTAGGAAAAACTGCACTTGCCAGGAAGCTTTACAACTCGGGGGATGTGAAGAGAAGATTTGATTGCCGTGCGTGGACCTATGTTTCTCAAGAGTATAAAACAAGAGATATACTTATCAGAATTATAAGATCGCTGGGAATAGTTTCTGCAGAAGAAATGGAAAAGATCAAAATGTTTGAAGAGGATGAGGAGTTAGAAGTTTACCTTTACGGTCTTCTAGAGGGAAAAAATTATATGGTGGTAGTAGACGATGTATGGGATCCAGACGCGTGGGAGAGCTTGAAGAGAGCATTACCATGCGATCACAGAGGAAGTAAAGTCATCATCACAACGCGTATTAGAGCAATAGCTGAAGGTGTGGAGGGGACAGTCTACGCTCATAAGTTAAGGTTCTTGACGTTTGAAGAAAGCTGGACGTTGTTTGAACGGAAAGCATTCAGCAATATTGAAAAGGTTGATGAGGATCTGCAGAGAACTGGAAAAGAAATGGTTAAAAAATGCGGTGGATTACCGCTTGCTATAGTCGTGCTTTCTGGGCTTTTGTCTAGGAAAAGGACAAACGAGTGGCATGAGGTGTGTGCTAGTTTATGGCGACGCCTAAAGGATAACTCCATTCACATTTCCACTGTGTTTGATCTAAGCTTTAAGGAGATGCGACATGAGTTGAAACTTTGCTTTCTTTACTTTAGCGTCTTCCCTGAGGACTACGAGATCAAGGTAGAGAAATTGATACACTTACTTGTAGCAGAAGGGTTTATACAAGAAGATGAAGAGATGATGATGGAAGACGTGGCTCGATGTTATATTGACGAGCTGGTAGATAGAAGTTTAGTGAAAGCTGAAAGAATTGAAAGAGGAAAGGTGATGTCTTGTAGAATCCATGATCTACTGAGAGACTTGGCTATCAAGAAAGCTAAAGAGCTTAACTTTGTAAATGTTTACAACGAGAAGCAGCATTCTTCTGATATTTGCAGAAGAGAAGTGGTTCACCATCTTATGAACGACTATTACTTGTGTGACAGACGTGTAAACAAACGAATGCGATCCTTCTTATTCATCGGAGAACGGAGGGGTTTTGGTTATGTCAATACCACAAACTTGAAACTGAAGCTACTTCGAGTGCTAAATATGGAAGGGCTTTTGTTTGTTAGTAAAAATATCAGCAATACTTTACCAGATGTGATCGGGGAATTAATCCATTTGAGGTATCTAGGGATTGCTGATACTTACGTTAGCATTTTACCAGCTTCCATCTCCAATTTACGGTTTCTACAAACACTAGATGCGTCAGGCAATGATCCCTTCCAGTACACAACCGATCTTAGTAAGCTCACATCACTAAGGCATGTCATCGGAAAATTTGTGGGAGAATGTCTAATAGGCGAAGGAGTAAACCTTCAGACCTTGAGGTCTATCTCTTCCTACAGCTGGAGCAAACTGAACCATGAGTTACTCAGAAATCTTCAGGACTTGGAGATCTACGATCACTCTAAGTGGGTAGACCAGAGAAGAGTTCCTTTAAACTTTGTTTCTTTCTCTAAACCGAAAAATCTCCGTGTCCTAAAGCTTGAAATGAGAAACTTCAAGTTATCATCGGAATCAAGGACAACAATTGGGTTAGTGGATGTGAACTTTCCCAGTCTTGAGTCTCTGACACTTGTCGGAACAACTCTTGAGGAAAACTCAATGCCTGCTTTGCAGAAGTTACCTAGACTGGAAGATCTGGTCTTGAAAGATTGTAATTACTCGGGAGTGAAGATCATGAGCATCAGTGCACAAGGTTTTGGTCGGTTGAAGAATCTTGAAATGTCCATGGAAAGAAGAGGCCATGGATTAGATGAGTTGCGAATTGAAGAAGAGGCCATGCCTAGTTTAATAAAGCTGACTGTGAAGGGCCGATTAGAACTAACTAAGCTGATGATTCCTGATCGATTGAAAGCGTTTGTTCGACGCAACTAAAATATATGCTGATGACTGCTGAAAGGAAAAAGCTAAAAATGCTTTTATAAAGTGTTTATTTGGTATTTGTATATTTCCCTTCTTGGTTATACATATGTATTATTCTTATCAGCAAAAATGATGATGAAGAAACGAGTTCACTAGCAGGAGACGAAAGGAAAATATTTTAGGTCGTCACAAGACTAAAAATCATGTTTATCATTACAATAACTTTGCTGATACATAACGAAAAATGTGAATCCTTCACAGATTAAACTTGGGACATTTAGAGGTCAATAACTTATCTGGCTATACTAACTATACAATAATAACAAACCTAGCTTTTGTTGGAATGTCACTTTCATAATTCGGTAAAATGTTCGTTAGCGTGTGGCTATCCAACACAAAGGAAGGTTAACTTATATGTTAAAGAATGCAAGAATATAATACGTTAGTTGTATATATTGTCAATCATATACGCCAGAAAAAAGAATACTTAATGGTATACTAATATCATCTTCACAGCCTGTAACCATGCCGGGTCAATAGATCTGAGACTAAAACTTTTCCATTAATTAATTTCACTAGTTGCACCGTGATTTGAGGATTAATGATGTAGCATGTGGTAAGATCTTCTTTACCAAACAAGTGACGTGTCAACCTTTATGTAGAAATCTTTTTCATGGAGATACAAAGAGAGATAGAAAGATAGAGGACAGAGAAATATATAGGGGTTAAGGAATGGAGAAAAATGCAGAGAAGAAAAGAATAGTGTTGGTTCCATTTCCATTACAAGGACATATCACTCCAATGATGCAACTTGGTCAAGCACTTAACCTGAAAGGCTTCTCGATTACCGTTGCTCTTGGAGATTCCAATCGAGTAAGTTCTACGCAACACTTCCCTGGTTTTCAATTTGTCACAATACCTGAAACCATACCACTATCTCAACACGAGGCACTCGGAGTTGTCGAGTTTGTGGTTACGCTCAACAAAACAAGCGAGACAAGTTTCAAGGACTGTATAGCTCATTTGTTGCTGCAACATGGAAATGATATTGCTTGTATCATTTACGACGAGCTCATGTACTTCTCTGAAGCTACAGCTAAGGATTTAAGGATTCCTAGTGTCATATTCACCACTGGTAGTGCTACAAATCATGTTTGTTCTTGTATTTTAAGCAAACTCAACGCCGAGAAGTTCTTGATCGACATGAAAGGTACTCAAAACCTAGCTTATTACCGATTCTGCAACCCTTCCTTTCACTCATACAAAGATCTTTTTTACTTTACAGATCCTGAAGTGCAAAACATGGTGGTGGAAAATTTACATCCACTAAAATACAAAGACTTACCAACTTCAGGAATGGGGCCGCTAGAGCGATTTTTGGAGATTTGTGCCGAAGTTGTCAACAAAAGAACAGCTTCCGCTGTTATAATCAATACGTCAAGTTGTCTAGAGAGCTCGTCTCTGTCATGGCTGAAACAAGAACTCAGTATTCCAGTGTATCCATTAGGCCCTCTTCACATTACAACTTCAGCAAATTTTAGTTTACTTGAAGAGGACAGGAGCTGCATTGAATGGCTGAACAAGCAGAAACTGAGGTCAGTTATATACATAAGCGTAGGAAGCATAGCTCACATGGAAACCAAGGAAGTATTGGAGATGGCTTGGGGATTGTATAATAGCAACCAACCTTTTCTATGGGTAATCCGACCCGGTACAGAGTCAATGCCAGTGGAAGTCAGTAAGATTGTCTCGGAAAGAGGATGCATTGTGAAATGGGCGCCACAGAATGAAGTACTTGTGCATCCTGCAGTGGGAGGTTTCTGGAGCCACTGTGGATGGAACTCAACACTCGAGAGTATTGTGGAAGGAGTTCCAATGATTTGCAGACCGTTTAACGGTGAGCAGAAGTTAAACGCGATGTATATAGAAAGTGTTTGGAGAGTAGGGGTTCTGCTTCAAGGAGAAGTGGAGAGAGGATGTGTAGAGAGAGCTGTGAAGAGGTTGATTGTGGATGATGAAGGTGTAGGAATGAGGGAGAGAGCCCTTGTTTTAAAAGAGAAGCTCAATGCCTCTGTAAGAAGTGGAGGCTCTTCATACAATGCATTGGATGAGCTCGTCCATTACTTGGAGGCAGAGTATAGAAATACTTGAAAACAGAGTAAATCTGAAGAATTTATGTAACATAAAGGATAAATCATGATTTTTATAGATCAAGCTTGATTTTTTAAAGAAAGACCATTGCATGTTTAATCCTGAAAAGCCTTTCCTACTGTATACCACAAACATGAGGCATGTATCAAATTTGTCGCAACAAGAGATATTTCTAGTACTTATTTTGAGCTTTGTAATTGTATGTTAGCTTATTTTGTATTATATTATTTTTCTAGTAGAGACGACTATCTTGATTTCATAAACCAATTAATATTTGCCAAGTATTCTTTATAGTTTGAGCTACCAGTTACCACTTGTATTTGGCTCTTTATATATGTTTATGAAAAGATTGAAACATTCACAAAAGAATCGTATGAATCTAAATATACATTTTTGCAGTTATTTTATCAAATAAATTCTCTACTTGGCACTTAATTACATTGACATGCCATTAAATTTATTTACTTGAATTAAAAATCCTGCGATTAATACTTATTACTTAAACCGATTATACCCAAAATATATAGCATTTTCTTTACTCTAGCAACACAAAATAAAATCATAGATTTTTTATCTTACCTATAAGATTCACGAAATCTTAAAACAATCAAAGTTTGAATTATTTAAATTAAATTTCTACGAATAATTTGCAAAGGATTAAAACAAAAATTGTGTAACAAACCAAAAAACATGAACGATTTTGTAAACTATTATTATTTTAAATCATGTTTACAAAACTACCCAAATTTAGGTTATTAAATGACGTGAAAAAATCCAAAACACAAGTATATCAATCACTAATAGTGATAAAACTAAAGATTTATTTATAACATTATCTATAGTAAAAAATGAAGTACATTTTTAGAGTAATTATGTCATTACCTAAAAGGCAAAAAAATACGAATTTTTTAAATATTCTTATTCATATATTTAAACTTTATAAAACATTATTAATATTTAAACTTATAATTTTTTTAATATATCATAACTTTTTTAACATAATCATATAATAATATAATTTATAGAGTTTAAAAAAATCTCAAAAAAAATTCCGTCAAATTTTGTGATTCAAAATTTTAAAAATGAACATATATTAACCAATTGGCGAAAAATGTGTGGGTTCAACGTCCCGCATCGACTAAAATATTTAGGCAATGATTTATAAACATATCATAATATCAACATTAATAAAATAAATGGGTATTTTTTACGGGACGAGTTTAGCAGGACGTTACTTAATAACAATTGTAAACTATAAAATAAAAATATTTTATAGATAGATACAATTTGCAAACTTTTATATATACTAACTTAAAAAAAAAATTGTCCAAGATATGTACCGTGAGTTAAAATCTAGAATCCAAAATACATAACGGCTAAATACATATATTACTCTTACCACATTACAAAAGTCTTGTAATTTTCACAAATTATTTAGTCTAAAATCCAAGATGATTTTTTTTTTAGAATTTTACATAATACAGTTTATCGTGCTTTTATTATATACACTATACATTTTAATCGTAATACCAACTAACATATTAAGAAAACACATATTATAACCGTAAACCTAAATACATAATCTATTATTCAACTATACGAATTTTACTCAATATATAAATTTTATTAAAAAATTAGCCCCGCGGGTCGAAATCTAGTAGTTGACATTTGTGAGTTTATATTGGTATCACGTCTACTTCGAGCTCTTTTAAAAATTGCCAACAAGGGATAGTGCTTATAGAATATTATGAGACGATATAACCTGTTCAAATATAAAAGACATACATCCACAAAGTCAAGTGTCAAGGCTTTTGCAATTTGAAAGGTTGATACAAAAAACAAAACATAGTTTCAATCTTATTCATATTTTTAGATCCTTCAACTCGATCCTGTGGCAATGGTAGATGCGATCACAGAGTTTGTTGTGGGAAAGATCGACAACTATCTCATCGAAGAAGCGCCAATGTTGATAGGAGTCAAAGACGATCTAGAGGAGCTGAAGACAGAGTTGACGTGCATCCAAGTTTATCTCAAAAATGTTGAAGTTTGTGACAAAGAAGATGAGGTCTCAAAAGAGTGGACAAAACTGGTTTTAGACATTGCTTATGACGTCGAAGATGTTTTGGACACCTATTTTCTGAAACTAGAAAAAAGACTACACAGACTAGGCTTGATGAGATTGACCAACATAATAAGCGATAAGAAGGATGCGTACAACATACTTGATGATATCAAAACCCTCAAAAGAAGAACTTTGGATGTTACTCGCAAACTTGAGATGTATGGGATAGGAAACTTTAATGAGCATCGAGTAGTAGCGAGTACTTCAAGGGTGAGGGAAGTTCGGCGTGCTCGATCTGATGATCAGGAAGAGCGTGTAGTTGGTTTGACAGATGATGCTAAGGTTCTTTTGACAAAGCTTCTTGATGATGATGGGGATAACAAGATATATATGATCTCCATATTCGGCATGGAAGGTCTCGGGAAGACTTCTCTTGCAAGAAAGCTTTTTAACTCTAGCGATGTGAAGGAAAGCTTTGAATATCGAGTATGGACTAATGTTTCTGGAGAATGTAATACAAGAGATATACTTATGAGAATCATAAGCTCTTTGGAAGAAACATCTGAGGGAGAGCTTGAAAAGATGGCTCAGCAGGAGTTAGAAGTTTACCTTCATGATATTCTACAAGAGAAAAGATATCTTGTGGTGGTAGATGATATATGGGAGAGTGAAGCATTGGAGAGCTTGAAGCGAGCGTTACCTTGCAGCTATCAAGGAAGTAGAGTCATCATCACTACAAGTATTAGAGTCGTGGCTGAAGGCAGGGACAAGAGAGTCTACACCCATAACATAAGGTTCTTAACGTTTAAAGAAAGCTGGAACTTGTTTGAGAAGAAAGCATTTAGATATATCTTAAAGGTCGATCAAGAACTGCAGAAAATCGGAAAAGAAATGGTTCAAAAATGTGGTGGATTACCGCGTACTACAGTGGTTCTTGCCGGGCTTATGTCCAGGAAGAAGCCAAACGAGTGGAACGATGTGTGGTCCAGTTTGCGTGTAAAGGATGACAACATTCATGTCTCCAGTTTGTTTGACCTAAGCTTCAAGGATATGGGACATGAGTTAAAGCTCTGCTTTCTTTACCTTAGCGTCTTCCCCGAGGACTATGAGGTCGACGTAGAGAAATTGATACAGTTACTTGTAGCAGAAGGGTTTATACAAGAGGATGAAGAGATGACGATGGAAGATGTGGCTAGATATTATATTGAAGATCTGGTGTACATAAGCTTAGTGGAAGTCGTGAAAAGAAAGAAAGGGAAACTGATGTCTTTTAGAATCCATGATCTTGTAAGAGAATTTACTATCAAGAAATCCAAAGAGCTCAACTTTGTAAATGTTTACGACGAGCAGCATTCTTCTACTACTAGCAGAAGGGAAGTGGTTCACCATCTTATGGACGACAACTACTTGTGCGACAGACGTGTGAACACACAAATGCGATCTTTCTTGTTCTTCGGTAAACGGAGGAACGACATTACATATGTTGAAACCATTACTTTGAAACTGAAGTTACTTCGAGTGCTTAATCTTGGAGGACTTCATTTTATTTGTCAAGGATATAGCCCTTGGAGTTTACCAGATGTGATCGGAGGTTTAGTCCACTTGAGGTACCTTGGGATCGCCGATACCGTTGTGAACAACTTACCAGATTTCATCTCCAACTTACGGTTTCTACAGACACTAGATGCATCAGGCAACTCCTTCGAGCGAATGACTGATCTAAGTAACCTCACATCACTAAGGCATCTCACTGGAAGATTCATCGGAGAATTGCTTATAGGCGACGCAGTGAATCTTCAGACCTTGAGGTCTATCTCCTCCTATAGCTGGAGCAAACTAAAACATGAGTTACTCATAAATCTTCGGGACTTGGAGATCTACGAGTTCCACATATTGAACGACCAAATAAAAGTTCCTTTGGACTTAGTTTCCTTATCGAAACTCAAAAATCTTCGTGTCTTGAAGATTGAAGTAGTGTCCTTCAGCTTATTTTCCGAAGAAACAGTTCGTTTCGAACTCCTTGTCAAGCTAACACTGCATTGCGACGTAAGAAGACTTCCCAGAGACATGGATTTGATCTTTCCCAGTCTTGAGTCCCTGACACTTGTAACAAATCTCCAAGAAGACCCAATGCCTACTCTGCAAAAACTACAACGTTTAGAAAATCTAGTCTTGTATTCTTGTGTCTACCCGGGAGCGAAAATGTTCATCAACGCACAAGGTTTTGGTCGGCTGAGGAAACTTAAAGTGATCATAAAAAGATTAGATGAGTTGGAGATTGAAGAAGAAGCCATGCCATGTTTGATGAAGCTAAATCTTGACAATAAAGATGGAGCTACAAAGCTAATGATTCCCGATCGAATGCGAGCGTTTGTTTGAGGGTACTACGGTATCTGGAAAACAATTGTGGAGCAACGAAGTTGATGATTCTAGATTGATTTCGAGTGTGTTTTTTCGACGTATAAACTTGTTTAATTAGCAAAAACAGTGTGATTAAAAAACAAAAAGAAAAACAAAAAAAACAGCGTGATTTTAAAGAAAGTTTATTCGGCCATAGACTTGGGAACAATATAATTGGATGTCATTTTGTTATATGGCTATATATGTGGTTATAACCATCAACTATAACAAGAGATATAAGAAAAGGGGTCTCCTTCTTCACATGTACAACAAATTAATCTAAGCATAAGGCTCAAAGACTATATTAGACCGTTTAGAAATTGACCCCTATGATCGAAGTTATATACTCTCCAACCAGCAAAAAGCATTAAGGCTGCGAAGACCAATGCGCCAATTGCGGTACAATAAAGTTGTAATTCAGGCCAACGATAGACAAGAACTCCCTATTAGAGTCCACAACTAAACAAGCCCAAGCCCAATGTGATTTCCATGTAACTAGGGTTTTAGCAAGTTAGATTCATATATATAGTTACGTAATGAGAACTATGTGAGGAACTTTTGAGAGTTGGAAACAACTCTCCTTCTCTTCTTTATGAAATATCAATCTTAAATCATTTTGCTATTGGTGACAAGCTAAAGCTCTTTCCTTTCTTTGTTCGTTACATTTGAATAAAGCTCCATATGAGCTATCTTATTTTCAATCCTATATTTCTCTTTCAATAAGCTCAATGAGCACAATTCTCATTTCTTAAAAAATGTCTACATGGTATCAGAGCCAAACGGTTCATTTGGGTTTTACTAGCTTATAGCTTCCGCTCAAACTATCTAGAAGAAAGCTTTCACCAGATTTTCATGGGTCTCCATCTCACAAGTTTATAGCTTTCGTTCCAGAAGATCCTTTAATCAAGTCTCTAGGCGGCGAAATCAACACAAAATCCCACAATAGATTTCAGCAGAGCGAAGTCTCAACAATTGAACAAAGAAAGGAAAGAGTTTTAGCTTGTCACTAATAGCAAAATGATTTAAGATTGATATTTCATAAAGAAGAGAAGGAGAGTTGTTTCCAACTCTCAAAAGTTCCTCACATAGTTCTCGTTGCATAACTATATATATGAATCTAACTTTGCTAAAACCCTAGTTACATGGAAATCACATTGGGCTTGGGCTTGTGGACTCTAATACTTCCCCCCCCCCCGCCCGAACACAGCTTAAGAGGAGTAGTTATGAACCCTGTCGACCATCCCCATGGAGGTTGTGAAGGGAGGGCTAAGATGGTACATATTTCACAAACCGTATCTGCATTTAGTTGTTTATCACCAAACAAAACTCTTATATAACTGATAAACTAGTCAAAAAGTATGTTTACACTAAGATTGGAGAACCATGCATGAAGAATGCTTAAAATTGTTGTATACCGCCAATCCGGCCCTTTGATGCAATAATTGCAACCAACCAATATTGGAGAACCATGCATGCGTTTTAGCCTCTTTTCAGGAAATCTTATTATATTTGGAGACTAGCTACAAGTATAGCCTCTTGACATTTTAGTTTTTTTTAAAATCTAAATATCAAAACAAATCCTACCAATTGGCTAAAACGACCAACTCTCATGTGAGCCAAAACAAAACAAACAGAATGAACACGCTTTTATTGGAATATATAATGTCATTTTCTTCTTTCTATTATATGTCACGTTAGCGTGTGGAAATGTTATTATTGCATTAAGACAAAGTCGTAGTATGCGTCACACGAGGAACACGAGAGAGTTGTTGTCACACGAGGAACACGAGAGATAGAATGAGACGACAAAAAATGTAGTTTGCATCGCTTAAATTGAATATTAGCATCATTAGAAAAATAAAATTAACATCAATTATAATTGATGTAAATGAATTTTACATCACTTATATAAGTGACTCTAAATTGGTGACATAAATATTTTGCATTAGTTAAACTAAATATTTGTATTATTAATTATAATTGATATGAATATACATCAGTTGTTAAAAATGATGTTATTTTCTGCATCACGTAATATAAATGTATTATATTAGCTACAGTTATGACAAATGAATGATTAGCTACAGTTATATATTTACATCAGTTGGTCAATGTCCCGTACACAGCTTTCTCAAAATTGAATGATTTATTTTGATAATAATTCCTACACGATGGAAGGTCATTTGCCTTGAGGAAGTTAGTGGAAAACAAGTTATTGGTTAAAGAAATAAAATGAGGAATGCGTTAATTCTTATAAAAAACATAAAATACATTTGGTTTGAGAGTTATTGATGTAGCATGTGACCATGTGTCAAGATTTATTTGCTATGTAAGTATGTGTCAACCTTTATCTCCACAGCTAAGTAGTTGACTTGCTGGCATTTAATAAAACACAATGTTGAATAGTCAGTGGCGTGTGTTTCTACAACACAATGTAAGGCTATTGTTGCTTTAAAAAGTAGACACTTGACTATATAAAATTGTCTCCTTTGAAAGATTATGGAATTTTAGTAATTTTGTTTTTAGCGGAATTACCGGTTATAGGGGTGTCAAAATGGGTAACCCAACTCAACTCAACTCATAATCAAATGAGTTTAAAATTAAATGAGTTATGGGTTGACCCAACTTATTTAACAAAATAAGTTGGGTCAACCCATAACTCATTTAATTTGATGGGTTGAGTTGTTAAATGGGTTAACCCATTTAAGTAATAATTTAATTAATTATTATTATAAAAAAATAATAAATAATTATCATTATTAATTCATTATCATCAAACTTAAGATATTTACAGATTCCACTTTTCACAGGTTTACGTTTTTGGTACCGAAAATCACGGATTTACGTTTTTGGTGGGAAAATTATAGGTTTTTACGTTTTCGGCCGGAAAATGATGGGTTTACGTTTTTGACGGAAAAATCATGGGTTTACGTTTTGGACGAAAAAATAACGGATTTACGTTTTTGGCGGGAAAATCTCGGGTTTACGTTTTTGGCGGGAAAATCACGGGTTTACGTTTTTGGCGGGAAAATCACGGGTTTACGTTTTTGGCGGGAAAATCACGGGGTTACATTTTTGGTGGGAAAATCACGGGGTTACATTTTTGGCGGGAAAATCACGGGTTTACGTTTTTGGTGAGAAAATTACGGGTTTACGTTTTTGGCGGGAAAATTACGGGTTTACGTTTTTGGCGGGAAAATTATGGATTTACGTTTTTGGCAAGAAAATCACGGGTTTACGTTTTTGGCGAGAAAATCACGGGTTTATGTTTTTTGGTGGAAAAATTACGAGTTTATTTTTTCTCAATTGCATCGCTTGTATATTTAAGAATTTTGGAAAAATATTAATTTTATTAAATTGGTTTAGATGTGTTTGTTAAACTTAAATTGGCATTGGTTTAGAGATTTTAGTTGGTTTAATTCAAATTTACAAAATTTGATGGGTTAATTGGGTAAACCATTGAAACCATTAACCATTACAACCCAACTCATTTTACTCATCAAACCAATTGACTCATCAACCCATTTGACCCATCAACTCATTTGAGTAAAAAAATTTAAGGGTTCATGGGTTGAGTTGAGTTGAGTTGACCCATGAATTTTGACCCATTTTGACACCCCTAACCGGTCATTATATAATAATTTTTATTATTTAATATGGTAGTTTATTTTATTAAAAAAAAAATTATATGAAGATCTTTTACACAAAACTTTTATGTTTTTAATAGAGTTATCGACTATCACATCATCGATATACGAAAAAGTTATATTGCAGTGACTTTTAAAATTTTAGTATTAATCTGCATTTATTTAAGATATAGATTTTTTTTACAAAAAAAAAGGTTACATAAAAGGTTCTTTTACACAAAATCCTAAATGTAAAGTATCCTTTAATTATTTTGTCATCAATTCTAAAAAAAGATATTATTGTACTAAATTTTAAAAGAGAAAGACAACACATGTCATAAAAATAGAATGCAAATATCGGTGTCTGAGAGGTCGTTTTGAAAAAATTTTACTTCATTATATAAGATTAAATACGTTCATAATACTATTATGGGAGGAAAAAGTTAGAAACACAGTGACTTTTTCATTGGAATCAGAAGAAAGATCCAAAGCTCTTGACATGCCCTATTATCTTTGGATTTCCTTGTGTAGAGAGGCACAACACAAGCTTCCCAGTTCTTGAAATCATTTTTGACAAACTCTTAAGAAACCTTCTGAACCACTTAAATACAATTTCAACAGAATTATAAGGTCATATTGACCATAACAAGCCAATTGCTTTAAAATGACAGCATATGAAAAAGAAGAACCCCATGATTTGAGAGTTATTGGTGATTCATGTGTTAAAAACTTCTCTCCCACGAAAATGATGTGTCAACCTCATATTTCCTGCTGATATTCATGTGATTTCTCACGCAACACAACGTATTAATCATAGCCGTGACTAGTTGGCATTTAAGAATTATATCCTTTGGAAGATCTTCGAATCTACACGAAATGGGATTTTAATAATTCTACATATGGATCACATTCACCTATATATATATAGATATGCTATGCATTGAGATAAAACATGAGATAGGGAGAGAGTGTAGTAGAGAGAGGGGTTAAGAAATGGAGAAAAGAGTAGAGAAGAGAAGGATAGTGTTGGTTCCACTTCCATTACTAGGACATTTCACTCCGATGATGCAACTCGGCCAAGCCCTTATCTTGAAGGGATTCTCAATTATAGTTCCTCAGGGAGAATTCAATCGAGTAAACTCTTCGCAGAAGTTCCCTGGTTTTCAATTTATCACCATACCAGATTCTGAACTCGAGGCAAATGGACCAGTCGGGTCTCTAACACAGCTCAACAAAATTATGGAGGCAAGCTTCAAGGACTGTATAAGGCAGTTGTTGAAACAACAAGGCAATGATATTGCATGTATCATCTACGACGAGTTCATGTATTTTTGTGGAGCCGTAGCTGAGGAGTTGAAGCTTCCCAATTTCATCTTCAGTACTCAAACTGCTACACATAAAGTTTGCTGCAATGTTTTAAGCAAACTTAATGCCAAGAAGTACTTGATCGACATGGAAGGTATACAAAAACTAGCTTATTACCCATTATGCTTACTCTCCTTATGTTCAACATAATTTTGTTTTGACTTTGCAGAGCATGACGTGCAAAACAAGGTAGTGGAAAATATGCATCCATTAAGATACAAAGACTTACCAACTGCAACATTTGGAGAACTAGAACCTTTTTTGGAGCTCTGTAGAGATGTAGTCAACAAAAGAACAGCCTCTGCTGTTATCATCAACACCGTGACCTGTCTAGAGAGCTCGTCTCTCACAAGGCTGCAACAAGAACTCCAAATTCCGGTGTATCCATTAGGCCCTCTTCACATTACAGATTCATCGACAGGATTTACTGTGCTGCAAGAGGATAGGAGCTGCGTTGAATGGCTGAACAAGCAGAAACCAAGGTCTGTCATATACATAAGTTTAGGAAGCATGGTTCTCATGGAAACCAAGGAGATGTTAGAGATGGCTTGGGGAATGTTGAATAGCAACCAACCTTTCTTATGGGTCATCCGACCTGGATCTGTCTCAGGCTCCGAGGGGATAGAGTCATTGCCAGAGGAAGTCAGTAAGATGGTTTTAGAGAAAGGATACATTGTGAAATGGGCACCACAAATAGAAGTACTAGGACATCCCTCAGTGGGAGGCTTTTGGAGCCACTGTGGATGGAACTCAACACTCGAGAGCATTGTGGAAGGAGTTCCAATGATTTGCAGGCCTTATCAAGGCGAGCAGATGTTAAATGCAATATATCTAGAGAGTGTATGGAGAATAGGGATTCAGGTAGGAGGTGAACTGGAAAGAGGAGCCGTCGAGAGAGCTGTGAAGAGGTTGATTGTGGATAAAGAAGGTGCAAGCATGAGGGAGAGAACCCTTGTTTTAAAAGAGAAGCTCAAAGCCTCTATTAGAGGTGGAGGCTCCTCATGCAATGCATTAGATGAGCTTGTCAAGCACTTGAAGACAGAGTGAAGAATTAGAATGCAATGATTTTTTTGTTAAATGGTTTTTTTAAAGAGTTAATGATGCATATTTTTCAAAGTAGATGATTTTCTATGCGCAAATAAAAAAGTTATTGGAACCAGAGGAAAGATCCAAGCTTTTCAAATTCAAGGAACGTCATTGTTCTAATTCGTATTTAACATTCCCAATTATGTATAGATCATCACAAAAATTCTATATTGACCAAAATATGCGTTTACTCTTTCGAAAATGTTAGCTTCTTCCTTCGTTGAAAGTTATTGCTTTCAAAAGATATATGAAGAATACTTAAAATGGTATAGCAACCCTTTGATGCAATAATTGAAACCAAGATTGGAGAACCATGCATTTAGCCACTTTTGAGAAAATTTTATTATATTTGGAGACTAGAAAGTAAAACCTCTTAGCATTTTTGTTATTATTATCTAAATCTCAAGACAAAACCTACCCAATGGTGCTCAAAACCACCAACTCCTATATCTATCTATATGAGACAAAACAAAATAAAACAAGTTTTTCTTGGAATTAATGTCATACTCTCAGTAAATATAAATGGGATTTTAACCAAAAAAATACTTTTTAGTCAACAGATTTTTAATAATAATTTAGATCACTTATTTAGAGTTGTTCAGCAATGATGTTATACTAACCAATAATCATGGATGATGAAGATGCAGGTATGACTTATGAGTGATAGGTAAATTTTGTCAAAGAGAAATTGAAAGCCTCCGTAAGAAGTGGAGTCTGAGTGAAAACACGGTGCTAAACTTTGCTAAAGACAGAATAAATCAAATGAACTTCATGTAACATATAAAAACATAAGTAATAGACCAGCTTTGATTTTTATAGATCAAGCTTGTTCTTGCAAAAATTACAAAAGTAGATGCTTTGCTATGCAAATAAAAAGCTTTCACTTTAATTCTCATACAAAGAGAAAATACGTAATGGTTTGAGAGTTGTTGATGTAGCTTGTGACTTTATCTTCATTACCACGTAATTGATGTGTCAACCTTTATCTTAACAGCTAAAGTAGTTGACTTGTTGGCATTTAAAATCTCTTTTAGAAGATTATGTTGAATAGTCATTGGCGTGCGATTATTCTTGCTTTGAAAAATGAACAGTTGACTATAGAAAATGGTCTCATTTGGAAGATTGTGGGATTTTAGTTATTACTTGGATCACGTATAGGATTCAGAGACAAGAGAAGAGAAAAGAGGAGAGAAATGGAGAAAAGGGTAGAGAAGAGAAGGATTGTGTTAGTTCCGGTTGCTGCACAAGGACATGTAACCCCAATGATGCAGCTTGGGAAAGCCCTTCAATCAAAGGGCTTCTTAATTACTGTTGCTCAGAGACAGTTCAATCAAATAGGCTCATCATTGCAACACTTTCCTGGTTTTGACTTTGTCACCATACCAGAAAGCTTACCTCAGTCTGAATCTAAGAAACTAGGACCAGCTGAGTATCTTATGAATCTCAACAAAACAAGCGAGGCAAGCTTCAAGGAGTGTATAAGTCAGTTATCGATGCAACAAGGCAATGATATAGCATGTATCATCTATGACAAGCTTATGTACTTCTGTGAAGCAGCAGCTAAGGAGTTTAAGATTCCTAGTGTTATCTTCAGCACTAGCAGTGCTACAATTCAAGTTTGCTACTGTGTTTTAAGTGAACTCAGTGCCGAGAAGTTCTTGATCGACATGAAAGGTTCCCAAAATAGCTTAATGACCCATTTCGAAAGCAGTCGGTTCACTCATTACATAATTTTTGTTTTCTTACTTTGCAGATCCTGAAAAGCAAGATAAGGTGTTGGAAGGTTTGCATCCTTTAAGGTACAAAGACCTACCAACTTCAGGATTTGGACCATTAGAGCCACTTTTGGAGATGTGTAGGGAAGTAGTTAACAAAAGAACAGCTTCCGCTGTTATCATCAACACGGCGAGCTGTCTAGAGAGCTTGTCTCTGTCATGGCTGCAACAAGAACTTGGAATTCCAGTGTATCCATTAGGCCCTCTTCACATTACAGCTTCATCGCCGGGACCTAGTTTACTGCAAGAGGACATGAGCTGCATTGAATGGCTGAACAAGCAGAAACCAAGGTCAGTCATATACATAAGCTTGGGAACCAAAGCTCACATGGAGACCAAGGAGATGTTAGAGATGGCCTGGGGATTGTTGAATAGCAACCAACCTTTCTTATGGGTCATCCGACCTGGCTCTGTTGCAGGCTTCGAGTGGATAGAGTTATTACCAGAGGAAGTCATTAAGATGGTAACAGAAAGAGGATACATAGCGAAATGGGCACCGCAGATAGAAGTACTTGGACATCCTGCAGTGGGAGGATTCTGGAGCCACTGTGGATGGAACTCAACACTCGAGAGTATTGTGGAAGGAGTCCCAATGATTTGCAGGCCTTTACAAGGCGAACAAAAGTTAAATGCGATGTATATAGAAAGTGTTTGGAAAATAGGGATTCAACTTGAAGGTGAAGTGGAAAGGGAAGGTGTAGAGAGAGCTGTGAAGAGGTTGATCATAGATGAAGAAGGTGCAGCCATGAGGGAGAGGGCTCTTGATTTAAAAGAGAAGCTCAATGCCTCGGTAAGAAGTGGAGGCTCCTCATACAACGCACTGGATGAGCTTGTCAAGTTCTTGAATACAGAGTGAAGATGCTTAACTTCATATATTACAAAAGAACTTCGATTATAAGAAAACTCCAATAGAAATGTTTACATTCTTTGGAATATTAATTTTTGTCTTCCGTTAAAGTTCATAATTATCAAAATTTAAAACTTGAACAATTTTTGTGTTTTATGAAAACTAGAAAACAGTCTTTCCACATTAAATTCACAATATTCTAATTTGTGTGATTCAAACTAGAGATGAATTTTGTATGGATATATGTCTTTGAATTTGTTGTTTTGAAGAAGGACACGAAATTGAATACTTCCTCTGTTTCATATTAGTTGTAATTTAAGATTTTTACACACATATTAAGAAATCATAAAAATCTCATTTAATCTACCTCTTTTATATAAAAACATCATTTATTATAACCAATTCAACCAATAAAAAAATATATAATTAAATATAATTAGTTAAATGGTATTAAATAAATAAAAACCCTTAAACTACATTTATATAGAAACAGAGGGAGTATCAATTTTTTTTTTTAAATGTCGATTCAAAATCTTTAGTAGACTACAAAATTGTTTAGTAGACTACAATTTTTAGATAACTTTGTCTATCATTTTCCCACTTGTTTAGTATAGGAGCATTTTTGTCAGTTCAAACCACATTAATTCAAAATTATGACAGTTTGGAAAAAAATAAAAATTTATGGCATTATTGGTAAGTTTATTGGTCAAAGTGGCAACCAAAACTTTTGGTCAAGTGACATTTTTGGTAAGTTTTTTGGTCAAAGTGGCAACCAAAAATATTATTCAACATGCAACCCAAACTTTTGAAGAAAATTTATTATATATGGAGACTACAAGTAAAAAGCCTCAAGACAAAACCTACCCAACGTGGTTAAAACCACCAACTCTTATATGAGACAAAAGAGAAACACACTTTTCTTGGAGTGTTTCCACTTTATTACTTCATTCAGAAAGACTAGTTGTCACACAAGGAACACGAGAGTCGAGAGAGTAATATATATATAGAGAGATAGAGCTTAAGCAATGGAGAAAATGGAAGAGAAGAAAAGGATAGTGTTAGTTCCGGTTCCAGCACAAAGACATGTAACTCCAATGATGCAGCTTGGCACAGCCCTAAACATGAAGGGCTTCTCTATTACTGTTGTTGAAGGACAGTTCAATAAAGTAAGCTCATCTCAAAACTTTCCTGGTTTTCAATTTGTAACCATACCAGATACAGAGAGCTTGCCAGAGTCTGTGCTCGAGAGACTCGGACCGGTCGAGTTTTTATTCGAGATCAACAAAACCAGTGAGGCAAGCTTCAAGGACTGTATAAGGCAGTCGTTGCTGCAACAAGGCAATGATATAGCATGTATCATCTACGACGAGTATATGTACTTCTGTGGAGCTGCAGCTAAGGAGTTCAACCTTCCTAGTGTAATATTCAGCACACAAAGTGCTACTAATCAAGTTTCCCGTTGCGTTTTAAGAAAACTCAGTGCCGAGAAGTTCTTGGTGGACATGGAAGGTGCCTAAAACCAGCTTAATAACCTATCTTGAAACCATTCGTTTCACTAATACGTCATTTTGTTTTGGCTTTTTAGATCCTGAAGTGCAGGAAACGTTGGTGGAAAATTTGCATCCATTAAGATACAAAGACCTACCAACTTCAGGAGTTGGGCCACTAGATCGATTATTTGAGCTCTGTAGGGAAATAGTCAACAAAAGAACAGCTTCCGCTGTTATCATCAACACAGTGAGATGTCTAGAGAGCTCGTCTCTGAAACGTCTGCAACATGAACTCGGGATTCCGGTGTACGCATTAGGCCCTCTTCACATTACAGTTTCAGCAGCTTCTAGTTTACTGGAAGAGGACAGGAGCTGCGTTGAATGGTTGAACAAGCAAAAACCGAGGTCAGTCGTTTACATAAGCTTGGGGAGCGTAGTTCAAATGGAAACCAAAGAAGTGTTAGAGATGGCTCGGGGTTTATTTAATAGCAACCAGCCTTTCTTATGGGTCATTCGGCCTGGCTCTATCGCAGGCTCCGAATGGATAGAGTCACTGCCAGAGGAAGTCATTAAGATGGTCTCCGAAAGAGGGTATATTGTGAAATGGGCACCACAGATAGAAGTACTTGGACATCCTGCAGTGGGAGGATTCTGGAGCCACTGTGGATGGAACTCAACGCTTGAAAGCATTGTGGAAGGAGTTCCAATGATATGCAGGCCCTTTCATGGCGAGCAAAAGTTAAACGCACTGTGTTTAGAGAGTATTTGGAGAATAGGGTTTCAGGTGCAAGGTAAGGTAGAGAGGGGAGGGGTCGAGAGAGCTGTGAAGAGGTTGATAGTGGATGAAGAAGGTGCAGACATGAGAGAGAGAGCCCTTGTTTTAAAAGAGAATCTCAAAGCCTCTGTAAGAAATGGAGGCTCCTCATACAACGCATTGGAGGAGATCGTTAACCTCATGTAGCAGTTCTTAAAAGAACATAATGAACTTCATGTATCATAAAAGAACATTGATTTTTATTGACCCTACAAAGTTTACAATGTTCGATTTTATAATTTATAGACCCGTTTGGAGCATCATGCCAAAGGAAAATTTTAAAAAGATTAGAATTTCGAGGCTTACCACTAACTCCTCCCAAAGACTCTTTGCCTTTCATAGTGTAGAGGCTTTCATAGTGTAGAGGCACAAGCTTCCCAGTTCTTGAATATGTTTGAAGAAATCCCCTGTCAACACCGAAATACAGTTTTAGCAAAAGGATTCACAAACACAAATTTCTCGCGCTTTATGAGAGCACGATCTAAATAGCAAAGGAATCTATGAGTATAAAGAAGATATATCCAAAGGTTGCATGTGCTATTGCTATTTGAACATAAAAATACGGTATAAATACAGAATTAAGTCTCAAATGTTGACAAACATATAGCAGAGAATAATAACACAGCAATACAGCAGATGGTATTCATTCTTACTTCTCAAATGCTCTTCCTAAGCATTTGTTGGAAAGATTATTGCTTCTTAAAAATGAGTTATACTAAATCTTTGAATATAAAGAAGATAGAGGTTTGCATCTACTGATTGCTATTTGAACATCCCTTAGAAACTCACTAACAGACTAATAAATTGTGCTATGTATAATTATACTGACCTGATTTACAGAGTAGGTGTTTGGTTTATGAAAATCAAAATCAAATACGATTATCTCTTTTGGCATTTTACTCAGGATAGAATTGATGCAGCAGAAAAAGACAATTTTTTTGGTATGGACCATCTTTTGATATGAAGCCAAAGTCGGCAAAAGAACCAAGAAGACAAAACCATCTTTGCTTTTTTTTTTTTGGTTATCAAGATAGAGAGATATACCAATGTCAATAAGTAAAGAGAGCCAAGAAAAACGAAATACAGATGAAACAATGTCCACAAGTCTGAGAATCTGATATTTATCTCAGAAACATACTCATTTTAATATTCTCATAGATCGGTCACAGGGAAGAAAAGAAATTGGAGGACCAAATTCGGAAAGCACGAGGCAGAGCAGTTCTTGTAAATTTTCGAAATGGAGGAAAAGCCGGCGGGCAGAAGAGTAGTGTTGGTTGCAGTTCCAGCTCAAGGACATATCTCTCCAATAATGCAACTTGCAAAAACACTTCACTTGAAGGGTTTCTCAATCACAATCGCTCAGACAAAGTTCAATTACTTTAGCCCTTCAGATGACTTCACTGATTTTCAGTTTGTCACCATTCCAGAAAGCTTACCAGAGTCTGATTTTGAGGATCTCGGGCCAATAGAGTTTCTGCATAAGCTCAACAAAGAGTGTCAGGTGAGCTTCAAAGACTGTTTGGGTCAGTTGTTGCTGCAACAAGGTAATGAGATAGCCTGTGTTGTCTACGACGAGTTCATGTACTTTGCTGAAGCTGCAGCCAAAGAGTTTAAGCTTCCAAACGTCATTTTCAGCACCACAAGTGCCACGGCTTTTGTTTGCCGCTCTGCATTCGACAAACTTTATGCAAACAGTATCCTGACTCCCTTGAAAGGTACTCTTGAATTCTCTGTCTTCTATTCTTGCTGGTTTCTATAATCTGTAACAGCATGGTTCTTGACCTTTTTGCAGAACCCAAAGGACAACAAAACGAGCTAGTGCCAGAGTTTCATCCCCTGAGATGCAAAGACTTTCCGGTTTCACATTGGGCATCATTAGAAAGCATGATGGAGCTGTATAGGAATACAGTTGACAAACGGACAGCTTCCTCGGTGATAATCAACACAGCGAGCTGTCTAGAGAGCTCATCTCTGTCTCGTCTGCAGCAACAGCTACAAATTCCAGTTTATCCTATAGGCCCTCTTCACCTGGTGGCATCAGCTTCTACGAGTCTTCTTGAAGAGAACAAGAGCTGTATTGAATGGTTGAACAAACAAAAGAAAAACTCTGTGATATTCGTAAGCTTGGGAAGCTTAGCTTTGATGGAAATCAATGAGGTGATAGAAACTGCTTTGGGATTGGATAGTAGCAAGCAACAGTTCTTGTGGGTCATTCGGCCAGGGTCAGTACGTGGTTCGGAATGGATAGAGAACTTGCCTAAGGAGTTTAGTAAGATAATTTCGGGTCGAGGTTACATTGTGAAATGGGCTCCACAGAAGGAAGTACTTTCTCATCCTGCAGTAGGAGGATTTTGGAGCCATTGCGGATGGAACTCGACACTAGAGAGCATCGGGGAAGGAGTTCCAATGATTTGCAAGCCGTTTTCCAGTGATCAAATGGTGAATGCGAGATACTTGGAGTGTGTATGGAAAATTGGGATTCAAGTTGAGGGTGATCTAGACAGAGGAGCGGTCGAGAGAGCTGTGAGGAGGTTAATGGTGGAGGAAGAAGGGGAGGGGATGAGGAAGAGAGCTATCAGTTTGAAAGAGCAACTTAGAGCCTCTGTTATAAGTGGAGGTTCTTCACACAACTCGCTAGAGGAGTTTGTACACTACATGAGGACTCTATGAAGACTTTTGTCTTTACTAAAACACCAAAACTTCAAGATTCCTCTTTCAACTATTCCAAGTTGTTTTTAGAGAAAGTATCATATCCTAAAATATCTAAGTGATGCCAAGATGTATTTGGATAAATGAATGAACAAAGCCATTTCATTGTGTTCGCTAACATCAACAACTTGAATCACCATAAATCTCATTACCAGAAAAATGACCATAACGTCTTGTCTAACTCTAGAAACTAATAAGATATATAAACATAAAAGAACAAAAGAAATGGATCAACTCACTTCTTTAATATGCTTTGAAATCTGTTGCCAAATCAACCATCTTCCCCGAATCACAACTTGCCAGAACTTTGCCATGCCATTGCAGAAGATAGTGAGGAATCTCCTCTCGAAAAATCTCTGTACTTTACAGTATCTTTGCTGTAACAGAAAATTTCAAATGGTCATTTTTGATGCTCACTTTCTCCCAACCACATAATGTTTAGAGTAAGATCTAACTAATGTAAATTAAACAATGTACTAATTCACATACCGGCTCATACTACACTCCTACGGTAAGTCTTCCCATCTTGCTTACAAGCCATGCACTCTTTTTCTGAATTGTGGAGTTAAAAGATCATTGTTGTGAACAAAAGTAAACAAATGGAAATTGCAGAGGAGCTCCAGGTGCTTACCAATGAGAAGAAGACCAGAATCTCTAAGCGGTAAATTGGTTTATCCATATCTCAAATCCATGATTCCATCTTCACTACAGAATCAAAATATCATCATGTTCACATTGTTACATTATATGAAAACATCAAATCTAAGTACAATGATAGACGACAACACAGTTCCTGCAACCATGGAACTCAAATTGAATATGCAATGACTCTTGGTTAAAGACAGAGCCTTTGGGATATTACATACATAAACATATAACTTAAGCACTAATTCATGAATTTACATGTTATATATGTATGATGACGAAGTTCCAATTCCAAGAAAGATCAAAAACTACAAAGTTACCTCTTTTACTTCTGGCGGAGTCGTTGACGGAGATTCACTCCGGCTCGTTCTTGCTGCGACGGTCGAAAACCACAGAAAATTGTCGCAGGTGGGTCTGGTTAGTGTAAAAACCGATAAAGGAGGGATTTTGACATTTTGTTTTGGAGGAGGAAGACGAGGAGATTTCTTGAACCGAATGTCCCGGTTTTTCTAAAACCACTTCTCAGACTCCCGGTTCATATTAACCAGCGCGTGCGTGTCGTCTGGTTTTCATCATGACCAACGGTCAAGATCAAAAGGATCGCCTTTTTTAGTAGATGGTGTTCGATGAAATGCTCGTTAGAGACGTTAAAGTTGTAGTGACAACAAATTAGTGTTTATCATTTTCAGAATCGGTATAATGGAAATGTCAGTTTCTTCATTCATTTGAAATTGTGACAAGATCCAACTCCATCATTTCACCACGCAATAACTAAACTGTTAGGGACAAAACGCAACATGAATGAATCAATGTACACAAGTGTGAGAACCTGATATTCCTATCATTGAATTGTATGGAACATGCCAAACTTAGAGAGTAAAGTGTACGTGTTCTATTTTGTAATGCAAATATGATGCAATTCAAATCAAACACGAGTTTATCTCCTTTGGCACGTTTCTCAATATAGATTGCTGCACCAGAAAAAGACAATTTTTTCTGTTTGAAGCCTCTTTTGACATGAAGCGAAATGCGGCAAGAGAACCAAGAAGACAATAGCATTTTTGCTTTTCTTTGGTTACCACTCTCTAACAAGATAAAGAAATGTAACACCATCCACCACATGATTCACATGTTGTGACGAAGAGAGCCAACAAAACGTTCGAGAGTCAGATACTTTATATATCGGTTACCGAAGTGATCGAAACCGCGAACCACGAAGCTGAGCAGGATACTTTTAATTAGTAGTTCATGCAGGTTTTGGGAATGGAGGAAAAGCCTGCAAGGAGAAGCGTAGTGTTGGTTCCATTTCCAGCACAAGGACATATATCTCCAATGATGCAACTTGCCAAAACCCTTCACTTAAAGGGTTTCTCGATCACAGTTGTTCAGACTAAGTTCAATTACTTTAGCCCTTCAGATGACTTCACTCATGATTTTCAGTTCGTCACCATTCCAGAAAGCTTACCAGAGTCTGATTTCAAGAATCTCGGACCAATACAGTTTCTGTTTAAGCTCAACAAAGAGTGTAAGGTGAGCTTCAAGGACTGTTTGGGTCAGTTGGTGCTGCAACAAAGTAATGAGATCTCATGTGTCATCTACGATGAGTTCATGTACTTTGCTGAAGCTGCAGCCAAAGAGTGTAAGCTTCCAAACATCATTTTCAGCACAACAAGTGCCACGGCTTTCGCTTGCCGCTCTGTATTTGACAAACTATATGCAAACAATGTCCAAGCTCCCTTGAAAGGTACTCTAAAACTCTCTGTTTCGTGGTTTCCGCGAGTGGCTATAAGATTGAAACAGCATTGTTTTTGACCTTTTTTGCAGAAACTAAAGGACAACAAGAAGAGCTAGTTCCGGAGTTTTATCCCTTGAGATATAAAGACTTTCCAGTTTCACGGTTTGCATCATTAGAGAGCATAATGGAGGTGTATAGGAATACAGTTGACAAACGGACAGCTTCCTCGGTGATAATCAACACTGCGAGCTGTCTAGAGAGCTCATCTCTGTCTTTTCTGCAACAACAACAGCTACAAATTCCAGTGTATCCTATAGGCCCTCTTCACATGGTGGCCTCAGCTCCTACAAGTCTGCTTGAAGAGAACAAGAGCTGCATCGAATGGTTGAACAAACAAAAGGTAAACTCGGTGATATACATAAGCATGGGAAGCATAGCTTTAATGGAAATCAACGAGATAATGGAAGTCGCGTCAGGATTGGCTGCTAGCAACCAACACTTCTTATGGGTGATCCGACCAGGGTCAATACCTGGTTCCGAGTGGATAGAGTCCATGCCTGAAGAGTTTAGTAAGATGGTTTTGGACCGAGGTTACATTGTGAAATGGGCTCCACAGAAGGAAGTACTTTCTCATCCTGCAGTAGGAGGGTTTTGGAGCCATTGTGGATGGAACTCGACACTAGAAAGCATCGGCCAAGGAGTTCCAATGATCTGCAGGCCATTTTCGGGTGATCAAAAGGTGAACGCTAGATACTTGGAGTGTGTATGGAAAATTGGGATTCAAGTGGAGGGTGAGCTAGACAGAGGAGTGGTCGAGAGAGCTGTGAAGAGGTTAATGGTTGACGAAGAAGGAGAGGAGATGAGGAAGAGAGCTTTCAGTTTAAAAGAGCAACTTAGAGCCTCTGTTAAAAGTGGAGGCTCTTCACACAACTCGCTAGAAGAGTTTGTACACTTCATAAGGACTCTATGAAGACAGTTGTGTCTACTAAAACACACAAAGCATCAAGATTCCTTTTTCAACCATTCCAAGTTTGTTTGCATAGAGTTTATCTGAACATCACTTAAAAACTCACCTGCAGAATAACAAACTATAAAAATTAATACTTTACCGCAAAACCTAAACACAGCTACACTGCAGATTCTCTCTAATTACTATGCAAATTGTCACAATGAGAAACATTTCTACTACTTAGTTTCAGAAAATGAATCTTACATACATCAACATGAGAATTAATCCATGAATTTACATGTTATATATGTATGATCATGAAGTTGCAACTCCGAGAAATTTCAAAATTAGCTCCGACTTTGATTGATTTGACTTCATCAAAAACTATAAAGTTACCTCTTTTATCTCTTTCGGAGTCTTTGACTGAGATTCTCTCCGGCTTAATTTTGCTACGACGATACAAAACCACCGCAAACTGCCGCATCTGAGTCTGGTTAGCTGAAAACCGATAAAGGAGGGATCTTGGAGGAAGACGAAGAGAAAAAAACCAATACAATAGATTTCTCTAACTGAATGTCCCGGTTTTTATTAAACCGTTTCTTCGGATTTCCAGTTTAGATTAACCAGCGCGTGTCTTCCGGTTCGAATTGGAAATGTCAGTTTCTCTTCATTCAGTTGAAAAGTTCATTAGCTAATGAACAAAGTCACAAACACAATTGCTTAGGAATATTTATTTGTATACAAAGATATAATAAACATAAACAGTCCCAAATTCGATGATTTTCTCTATTAACTTGATCGCTGTTCTCTGATTTAACTGATCCATCAAACCAATATCAAATTCTGACTTAACTTTCATATGTAACCGATCCAACAATTGGTATCAGAAACAACAACACTAGCATTTTCTTTTGCTGAAGAACCACACTAGCATGATATCTTCTAGATTTTCTACGTGGAGAAGAACAATCATTCATGTAGCCACTTATCAGGAATCTTTTGTGTTTGGAGACTACAAAGTAAAGCCTCTTCACATATTAATTATTATCTAAATCTCAAAACAAAACCTACCTAATGTAGCTAAAATTACCAACTCTTATGTGAGCCAATACAAAACAAACAGAGAAACAAGTTTTTCTTTGAGTGTTATTTGAGTTAATGTCACTTTCTTCTCGACCATATATATTTCTCATTAGCAAGCGAAAATGAACGATACTACGTTGTACATAAAACTATGATTCTTAAATCGTATACCAACCCTTTGATGCAATAATTTCACCAAGATGGAGAATCATACGTGTTGCAACTTTTGAAGGAAATCTATAGTAAGTCAATACCAACTCTTTGGACTTTGATGCAATAACCAAGATTGGAAAACCACTTTTGAAGAAATTTGTTATATTTGGAGACTACAAGTATAATCCCAACTCTTATATATGTGAGATAAAAAAACAAACCAGCTACAAGAAACACGTTTTTATTGAAGTTACTGTCACTTTCTTCCTACTACCAAATGTCACATAAAACAAAGAAATGGGATTTAAATAATAATTTTGGGTCTGTTAATAAGAGATGTTTCGAGATGAAAGGAGAGAAAGAGAGAGAGATTAAGCAATGGAGAAGAAAATGGAAGCAAAGAGAAGGATAGTGTTAGTTCCAATTCCAGCACAAGGTCATGTAACTCCACTGATGCAACTTGGGAAAGTACTTAACTCGAAGGGCTTCTCAATTACAGTTGTTGAGGGACATTTCAATCAAGTAAGCTCTTCTTCTCAACACTTCCCTGGTTTTCAGTTTGTCACCATAAAAGAAAGCTTACCAGAGTCTGAATTCGAGAAACTCGGAGGAATCGAGTCTATGATAACGCTCAACAAAACAAGCGAGGCAAGCTTCAAGGACTGTATAAGTCAGTTGTTGCTACAACAAGGCAATGATATTGCATGTATCATTTACGACGAGTACATGTACTTCTGTGGAGCTGCAGCTAAGGAGTTCAGCATTCCTAGTGTCATATTCAGCACTCAAAGTGCTGCAAATTACGTTTCACGTTGTGTAATTAGCTAACTCAATGCAGACAAGTTCTTGCTTGACATGGAAGGTAACCAAAACAAGCTTAATAACCAATCTTGAAATGATCACTCTTTTAACTTAACCTTGGTATTTGTTTTTTTCAACTTTGCAGATCCTGATATGCAAGACAAGGTGGTGGAAAATTTGTATCCATTACGATACAAAGACCTACCGACTTCAGGAATGGGGCCACTAGATCGATTTTTTGAGCTCTGTAGGGAAGTAGCCAACAAAAGAACAGCTTCAGCTGTTATCATCAACACGGTGAGCTGTCTAGAGAGCTCGTCTCTGTCATGGCTGGAACAAAAAGTAGGAATTTCTGTGTATCCATTAGGCCCTCTTCACATGACAGATTCATCACCTTCTAGTTTACTTGAAGAGGACAGGAGCTGCATTGAATGGCTGAACAAGCAGAAACCAAAGTCAGTGATATACATAAGCATAGGAACACTTGGTCAAATGGAAACCAAGGAAGTTTTGGAGATGTCTTGGGGGTTGTGTAATAGCAACCAACCATTTCTATGGGTTATCCGAGCGGGTTCTATCCTTGGCACTAACGGAATAGAGTCATTGCCAGAGGATGTCAATAAAATGGTCTCTGAAAGAGGATACATTGTGAAACGAGCACCGCAGATAGAAGTACTTGGACATCCTGCAGTGGGAGGCTTCTGGAGCCACTGTGGATGGAACTCAATACTCGAGAGCATTGGAGAAGGAGTTCCAATGATTTGCAAGCCCTTTCATGGCGAGCAAAAGTTGAATGCAATGTATATAGAAAGTGTTTGGAGAATAGGGTTTCAGGTGGAAGGTAAAGTGGATAGAGGAGAGGTTGAGAGAGCTGTGAAGAGGTTGATCGTGGATGACGAAGGTGCGGGGATGCGAGAGAGAGCCCTTGTTCTGAAAGAGAAGATCAAAGCCTCTGTCAGTAGTGGAGGCGCCTCATACAACGCATTGGAAGATATTGTCAATTACTTGAAGACAAAGCAAAGATGTTGAACTTCATGTAATATTAATTGAATTGTTGCAAAATTTGCAAAGTGTGGTTTCTTTTGTATCACTCTTGGCAGTTTGCTCAATATAGAATTGTTGCATCACAATAAACATCTTTTCTTTTGTCTTTGATTACTACTCTCTCTAACAAAATAAAGAGATGTAACTACTTGCGTACACCATCGACCACATGCTTCACATGTGCGCAAAGAGAGCTAACAAAACATTATACGGATGAATTAGTGTCCACAAGCGAGAATCTGATATTTATATATATAAAACGTTCAAAGAAGATGAGAAGCAGAGTAATCTATAAGCCCGGAGCTTAGAGAGCTACTTATTAGTTTTCTTGTAGGTTTTGGAAATGGAGGAAAAGCAGGTTTCTTAGTAACAGTAGCTTCCGCCCTATAAACAAGTAGAAAACATATGTATCAACTACATTGTGAAAAGGGCTCCACAGAAGGAAGTACTTGCTCATCCTGCAATAGGGGCGTTTTGGAGCCATAAAGGATGCAACTCGATACTAGAAAACATGATCAGCGAAGGAGTTCCGGTGATTTGCAGGCCATTTTCGGGTGAACGCAAGGTACTTGGAGTGTGTTTGGAAAATTGGGATTCAAGTGGAGGGTGATCTAGAAAGAGGAGCGGTCGAGAGAGCTGTGAAGAGGTTAACGGTTTTCGAAGAAGGAGAGGAAATGAGAAAGAGAGCCGTCACTTTGAAGGAGGAGCTGAGAGCCTCTGTTAGAGGTGGAGGTTCTTTACACAACTCGCTAAAGGAGTTTGAACACTTCATGATGACTCTATGAAGACAATTACTTGTGTGGATGTTAAGAAATCTATGTACTTTTCTATTCTAGAAGAATCTCGCTACTATTAAATAAGATAATCAAGGTCTGAAGATAAGGTTGTCACTGAATGTATGATGTGCAGAGAAACAATCATATATTAATGAAAATTATGAACATATATTGGAGATGAAAAGGTCTTGAAATTATTATCTAAATCTCAAAGTAGAACCCTAAGTGGCTGAAACCTATGTCAGCAAGAAACATTGGAAAGACTTTTGCTTTTGTTAAAATGTCACTTTCTTCCTTTTGTTGGACGTTCATTGGTATGTGGCTCTCCAATCACTCGTAAGGTCATCATATGAGGAATACTTGATTGTATTAAAATGGCTTCTTCTGAAACATTTGATTGGTTTATAAATTTTTAAAATAAAGTTTGTGTCTGACGCCATCTCTCACAGAAATAAACAATTCACTCTCTTGATTACCACTTTAAGAAGTCTGCAGACAAATAAAACAAAGGGACTTACCTCTTACAAGATAGAAAAATGAGTATATGAAATTTGTCTGCAGTCTTCTCTTGGTTTAGCTTCTACATGATACTTTGTATGATCCTCTCCTGAACAGATGCAATTTGGGACTTTGCGGTGGAAAACTCCGCAAAAGATAAGAAATTTTGTAGACACCAAGAACCTGTAACAACAATCAAATATGATCAAGACCTGCAAAAGATGCAGAACCCAAACATAAAAGAGAAACTGCTCATTCTACCTAAAAGCTTGCACAGGTAATATCTTGTCTAGATCAAAAAACATCACAAGACTTTCCCAATGAGGAAACCAAAACCAAAATAACATGACACTATCACTTCTGCAAAAAGAGTACACAAGAAAATGTCGAGCCACATGACACATATGCTCTCTTGGATTTGACATAACTCACAGTGTTAGTTACCTAGTCCCGAAGAGAAAATTAAACACATGGTTTTCAAAACCACCATATAATTCCGAAGATGAATCAAACATGATCTGGATTACATTAAGTCTCAAGTCACATGAGAGCAATTTTGATACTTAATTCTCAATAACATTTCAACATAGCACAAGAATCTCAAAATCAAATTCAACTTAGTTGATTATATTAACTCTGTCAACATCACCAAACAAGTGATTATTAAGACTTTATTGTATACCATTTATAGTAAAAGACAGAAACTTGATGAAAATTTCGATCAAATCGAGTAAGAATTATAACTGTACTGTACTTAAAAAAACAGAAACTTGACAATAATTATCAGTTCCACGAGCAATAACAAGCTCACCTATCTCTTCCTCCCCCATTGAATCCATCTATAGACTCTTTTTAATTCTCATTTGCGCTTCCACCTCCAACAGAAGGATAAGAAGCCATGGATCCAAACTTATTCTGCTGCATCATATAAGGATTTGACTCAAACGCACCATTTCCACCAGCTCCATGATGATGACGATGATTCTGATGATAAGGATCATGATTATGATTTTGATGATGATATCCTTGCATACCCATATGATGTGCATAAACTGGCATCTGCATCATCTGTTGCGTTCCATACGCCCCCGGAATCGGCACTCCAACATTACCGCTGCTACCGCCACCGCCACCGATATCTTGGAAGCTCTGTGGAGGAACAGGTGTTGAAGAGAAGAGCTTATCCGAAGCAGAGGGACCTTCATTAGTCAATCCCTGCATCCTTTTGAGGTAAAGCCTATACTTTTGAAGATGAGACGCAACGTTCTCACGAGTTAATCCTTCAACGTTCATCAGCTGCATAATCGTCTTCGGAACAGCGTTTTTGATCCCTAAGTGAGCTACAACGTCAACGAATCTCTTGTGTAGCTGCGGTGTCCACACTAAACGCGGTCGTTTAAGTGTTTTCCCAGATAGATCTTCAGTTCCTGAATCTCCTTCTTCCGCCGCCATCGCCGAATCCGGATCCACACCGCCACCGTCATCTCCATCACCGTTTGATGTCTTTTGCTTCTTCGAATCCGATCCAGGACTGCTAGATCCAACTCGATCTTCCTCCTCCACGTTATTATTCGACGACGAGGTATTTGGACCTGAAGATCCACCACGTAGCGACGAGAGCGTCGTCTCCGATGCACGATTCACATCCTGAATCGTACGGCTTCTCTCCGGTGTGATACTAAACGCCATCGCCAAATTCGGTGGAATCAGAGAGTAAGAAAGAGATGCTAGATCTTCGTCGCTTGGTAATCCCATCTCCCATTCAGAAACCCTATCTCCGTCGCCGGAAACATCGTAATCGCTCATTTGTACTTCCTCTCCCATTTCAAACTCTCTAATTTCTCGAAATTCAGTTAGAGATTGAGCTCTTCGAAGCTCAAAATCGATAAAAATTCAAATCTGAGATCGGAGAAGAAGAGAAGTTTGGTTTGTGAAGATGATGAGCAAACAATTTTTTTTTTTTTTTTTTTCAGAAGTGAAACAATTTCGAAAAAGAGAAGATTATCACTTGTTTTATATTTTTCTTTTCCAGGAAAAAGCGCAATATTTTAATTCCAACGTGGACGAGTTAGCTAGATATTTTAGATCTTCTAAATATCTTTTCAAACCGACCTAACCAATCTCTTTTCAACACGTCATCAGTTCACATTATGTATCAATAGTTACGATCTAGGTGATTGAAATTGAAATTACCAAACTAGGCACGTAAGATGGAGCCACGTGGAGTGAAAAGAGCCAAGTCAGCTATTTGTGAGGGTTTTTCAGTAAATTACTACCGACTTAGCAAGTTGTGTTTGCGGGCCTAGAGAGAAAGTGGGCAAAACCGGTGGGTTCGGCCAGCTGGAGAGTGAAAAGAGGAGAAAGATTCGGTGATGAGTATCTACAGTACTGACACGCAATGTGATCTTTCCACCGTTGGATTGTTGTTTTAGATATTTATAGAAGCATATAAAGATCAATCTAACGGCACAGATTGGCTGGCACCTAACTTTTAAGAAAATGAAAATAATTATTGTGGAAAGGCTCAGAGAGGTTTAGTTACTCTGTTTAGCTTCTTCAACGTCACGGGTTCGATGCCCCAACTTCACAAACTGACGAAACGTTATCTTCTTCTCAAATTTCTGATTCTCTGAGATTTCCCCAATTTTTCATCTTCTTCGAGTGATTAGTACAGATTAGGGTTTTATTCGTTATTATTGTCTATATTACTCCTTGATTGTGGTCGATGACCTCGCTACTTCTTCTCAGAACGCTTCCGCTTCTCCGCAACGGATTTCTCAACCATCGTCATCAAGTTGGTATCGTAGCTGGTGGAATTCTCAGTCACCGTCGGCGTTTGTTGTGTTCTCTTGCTGATAGACCACAGTTTTACGAGAATAATGATTCTGTTTCTCCGGTGGAGGGATCCGGCGCGGCGGCGATGAACGTGACATCGCCTGTTGTTGATAATAGCTGGCGTTATGAAGATCCTGATTATCGGAAATGGAAGAATCTAGAGGCTGAGATTCTTCGAGATATTGAACCTATTTCTCTTCTCGCTAAAGAAATTCTTCATTCCGATAGGTAATTTCTTCAAATTCTTGCTGATTGTTCTTCAATAGCTGTTCCATGTTTGGATTAGTATTGAAGGTATAGGCTCATAGCTTCTTCCAGTAGCTTAATCAAACAACATAGAGACACCATATGGCCTTTTGAGGTGACTATTACACATGATGATATTCTTGGCTTATTGTTGAGGATCCTTTAGCAATGGATGATAGGATTATAGTGGTCATTGCAGAAAGTGAGAGATGCTCTTGTATATATCTTCAGTTTACTTGAACATTAGGCAAATTACAACTTTTTTCTAGTGAACTATTGACATTTGAAGCTAGCTTCAGAGCATACTTGCTGTTTTCTTTGTGTAGATTACTTTTTGCAGTTCTAGTGAGCTGTTTTTTTTTTCCTTTTTGGTAAGCAGGTATTTGGATGGAGAACGCTTAGATTTTGAGGATGAGAAAATTGTCATGGAAAAGCTTCTTCCTTATCACCCATATTCCAAAGACAAAATTGGTTGTGGTCTTGATTTTATAATGGTACGTAAATTCGAGCTAACCCGATATCTCTCTCTTTAAGCTCTACTCATATAGAAATTATCTTGAGGTATTGTGCATAGTTCTCGAATCACCATGATAGATATATGACTTACTTACATGCTCTATCCATAAATCTTCATTTGCTTTATGTGCATGGACTTATGAGTGTGCTACTTTGTTACTGGCAGGTTGATCGGCATCCACAATTCAGGCACTCAAGATGCCTCTTTGTTGTGAGAACAGATGGTGGATGGATAGATTTCTCGTACCAAAAGTGTCTTCGAGCCTATGTTCGAGATAAGTACCCGTCTCACGCTGAGAGGTTTATTCGTGAACATTTTAAGCGTGCTAGTAGCTAAAAATCTGTATAACTGTCCCACTCATCATCACAGCAAATTCTCATAAATTTTTAGCTGAAATAACACAATCAGCTATGAAGCTTTGTTGTACAAAATTTATAAATTGCTCAATCTATTGGAAGACTTGAATGAGTTAGGAAAATAGTAGTTGGTTCAGACTGCAGAACAATCAATTTTTGAGACCGAAAGTAATTCTAGTTATGGAATACAATATTTGCATGTTGTAAAATCTTTTTAGCTGAAACTTCGAACATCCTTTGCAAGTAAAAATATTGTCACTTCAAACTTTCGAAGTAGCTAGAGAATTTCCAAAGTCTAAACTGTCAGAGAGCAAAGCCCAAAATGAACAATCTCAAAAAGAAACCCAAACCAGTACGCTTTGTAATGTTTCCAAACGATGAGGATAAGAGAAGAATCTACCTTATTCCAACCCATAATTGACTCCATATATATAACTCATAAAGTCAAATGTTTTGGTTAACAAACTACAAGCATTTAGTTGACAAAATTAAAGTTGAACCAATAACCATTTAGTCCTTAAACAAACTAAAAAATATGTCAACATATGTTGATAATCAACATATACAAGAACACATTTACATCATTTCCAAAATTCAAAGATTTATATTATATATTTCACATCAATACAAATAGATCTTTTACCTTCTTTTTCTTTTCTAATTTGGGGTCAAATGGATCTTTTACCTTGTGAAACAAATTATTTACAAACAAACAAAATTATTTTGTACTCCAACTAAAGTATACTTACCCCACAAAACGACGACGTTTAGTAACTTTCAAAGAAAGAAACGAAGGTAGGTCCCACGCTGATTCTTCTGAAACTTCTTCGAAGGTAACAGTTTTCACATTTGGGTCAAATATCTCGCACACGTCAATGACGCTCTTCACTCCAAAGAGACCACCGTTAATAACTCCGTCATCATCTCCCCTAGTCAAAACTCAAAACACTGTCACGTGTTCTCACCGTCTAAAGTAACACCGTTAACACTCACCTACAAAAAACCACATTATATAAACAAATCTTTTTTCTCCTTTTTCCTTCTCTCATCAACTTCAGATCCTTTCACCAGCAACACAAGTTATTTTCAAAAGATGATGCCAAATTCTAGATCGGCGACAATAACTCCGACGACAGAATCAACCACCACAACAACAACAACAACAACGACTCTAACGACGTCGTATTGGTGTTACAGTTGTACACGATTCATCAGCGTTTGGGAAGATCAAGACGCAAACGCTGGAGTCTTATGTCCTTATTGCAACGGTGGATTCATCGAAGAGATTGAAGATTCTTCTAATTCCACCGTCGCGGCGATTCCGGCTTCGACTCCGGAAGTTAGATCGGTTGAGGAAACACATAGATCTATAATTAGACGTCGTAGATCTAATCGCCGGACGTCCTTTAATCCGGTAATCGTCTTACACGGCGGAGGAGGAGGAGGAGCCGGTGAGAGAGTTGAGAACGAAGAAGGTGACGGAGCTACTAGAGAACGACGAGCTTATGAGTTTTATTACGATGATGGATCTGGTTCAGGTCTAAGACCTCTTCCTGATTCTGTATCTGAGATCTTGATGGGATCTGGATTCGAACGGTTACTTGAACAATTGAGTCAGATCGAAGCGTCAGGTAACGGAATCGGTAGATCTGGGAATCCACCGGCGTCGAAATCAGCGATTGAATCTTTACCTAGAGTCGAAATCTCAGATTGTCATACGAAAGCAGAAGCTAATTGCGCCGTGTGTACGGAGGTTTTCGAAGCCGGAATCGAAGGTCGTGAGATGCCGTGTAAACACATATTTCACGGTGATTGTATTGTTCCATGGCTTTCGATTCGGAATTCGTGTCCTGTGTGTAGATTTGAGTTACCTTCAGATCCAATCCAACGGAGTAATGAAGAAGAACATGCCGTTGGGATGACGATTTGGAGATTACCTGGTGGTGGTTTCGCTGTTGGTAGGTTTAACGCGGGAGTGAGAGAAGGTGAGAGGATATTGCCGGTGGTATTGACGGAGATGGATGGTGGTGGACTTGGTAGTAATGAAGGACCGAGAAGGATATCTTGGGTTAGAGCTCATGAGACACCGGAGATGAGTAGGAATGGTGGTCGTTCTGGTAATGGTGGTAGATTGAGAAGAGCTGTTCGTGGAATGGTTTCGTTTATGAGAAGAGTTAGACCAAGTCGTGGCTCTTCGAATTCGAATGTTATTGATTTGGATAGTGATGGTGAAACTAGAGTTATGAATCGATCAACTTCGTTGATCAGAAGATTTTTCTGATGAAACTAGGTGAGATTTTTTTGTTTGTTGATTCAACAATGTATATATATTTATTTAGATGAACTTATTTGGTACCTCTCTTGTTACATCAAATTTATGTGAAACAGAAAAAAAATGTCAAATTCATTATTCTTAAAACCTTTTTAATGGATTCTGAGAAAGTGAAAGAGAGAGAGATTGTGAAAATTGATGGTTTCAATTGCCAGATTTGAATTCATCTTCATTTTTGGTAGTGATATAGGCTTCGAATGGTGACCGAACCGTACAGTGCAGTACGATTCAAATAGTAACGAAATTCTTTACATATATATGTATGTATATATTTTTGTTACTATTTGAACCGCACAACACTTTATCCGCAGTTGAACTGCACGTCTCCATTCGGAGCCATTGATTTTTGACCAAATCGGGTGATGATCATTGTGATTTGATCTATAAGATCATTTTACTAACAACATTTCGTCACTTCATGGAAGTATACAAAAAGAATATCAGGAAAGCTATATTGAGTTACGTGGATACATAGATTTCTTGAGAAAAGGAATATAAAATTAGGACAACGAAATTGAGTTCTTGTGGCATTACTCTCGCATACGTCACTACTTACATCACTTGGTGATGATCTGAATTATTCTTTACATTGAATATTATGACAAAATAATTGAATGGATAGACTTTATAGACACGGTCTTCATATCTTGATTTCTTTTATGACAAATACAATGTTTCTTAATGGTGAAAGTCAAGGTTCTCCTCTCTACTCATTTGGGTGATCCTAAAAAAATCGATAATATTGAACGGAACTGATAAAAAAGTCACCAAGTTTTGGTGTCAGATATTTTCTAAGAAGATTCATTGTAAATGTGTAACCAAAGGGGTTAGATCTAGATGCTTGAATGGAGTAATGGAGGAGCTAGAAATGGCCGGACCACTTATCGTATTACTTTTTGAGTAACGTGTTTTTTCCTCCATTCACCAAAGGAACTTTAAAACATGCGGTCCTCTGTTTTTTTCTTTTTTTTTTTTTGTTGTTGTTGTAAACATGCGGTCCTCTGTATGGACACACAAACATGTAAAAAACTTTCACATATGCAAAACAGAACAAGTGTGGTTAGTAGTTCTAAAGAAGCAGCACGGACAATGTAAAGGTCGTTAATGTAAAGACGAGTGGTGTAGAATAATAGTAGTTTAGTGCTGGGAATGATGACTATGTGACTTTCTTTTGTGTTAGAGAACAAAAGCTTGCGGATTTACTTCAGCACAACAAAGCAAATCCTTATGAGACTGACATATGGTTTACGATCAGGGGCGGACCCAGCAGAAATATTTAATGGGGGCAAAATGTCTCTAAATAGCTTTAAACCCGATAACTCTTGCTTTTAGTGGGGGCATTTCTTACAATTCTGCTACTTTACTTACTATATCTTATTAAAAAACGTAAACTATTTATATTTTATTGGTGGCAGTTGCCCCCACCACCCATAACGTGGGTTCGCTTCTGCTTACGACTAAAGTTGAGGACAAAAAAGTGTCATGGAGACCAAATATATAAAAAAAATTACTTAGAAAACGAAATGTACTGTTTTTATTCAGTTGACATCAAGCTTTGATTACAAGAAAGCGCATATGAGTAATAACCAGGTGTGAAACATAAATTGTAGGATTTCATTTCAGGGTCGAATATAGCAAGATTGTGATCATTGACATTTGTATCCAAAAGCAGTAATGATTTCTTATTCTTCATAACCATGATCAGAGTGACACATGGGTAGATATCATCATAGAACGAATGATAATCAACTGTTACTGGCAGATCAAACGAATATATTTTCTCCCATGTCATGTCAGAATTGTCTAATGTCCATATCTCTTGTCTTGACCACTTCTTTTGAGATACGCAAAGACGATTATTCAGGTTACACATGATGATATGCTTACGAGTTGCTTGGCCAAACGGAGCTTTTGAGATGATTTAAAACTTTTCTATGTGAAAATCGAAAGATAATATCTTTGTTTCTGTGATATCCTCGTTGGTGAACCAATAGAGTGATCCATCTAAATATAATAGATTATTTCTACCATCAATAAGACAAGGAGCAGCGACCACATACCTCCAAGTGTTGTTGGTGCTACTAAAATCAAAAACTCCACAAGTTGTAATGTTTTCACGACCTAGCTCCAATGAATTATTTAGTTTTTTAGTTTCCGTTTTTGTTAATCTAAAGTCCAAAGGATTAGTTTGGGTTGGTGGTTTACACGACGTTTAAACTACTCTAGCGTGTATGTGATTCTAACTCAAAAGCGGGAAACAAATTTTGAAAACTCAGGGTCATAATCGTAAATTAACATGCTGATTGTTTCAAAAGAGCCGGTTAAATAGTTCTGGCCTCACTTACTCTATTTGCCAACGTTAACTCTTCCCCTTCCACAAGTAACGGTTAGCGAAAGTTGAAATTTCAAAATTCATTTCTTCAAATCCTCTTTGAGAAAAATGCGTTAGGGTTTACATATTCGCATGGAGAAGCGATTTTCATTTTCTATCTTCTTCTGATTCTTTTCTCCGATCAATTGAATTGCGTCTCTGATTCGTTGGGTCAAATTCAAATCGGGATCAAAGGGTTTTGATTTTGGGTCGATGATAATCAGATGATTAATGCAAGGATTATTACTTGTCTATTGGTTTGAATCCTGATCGTGTGATAGTCTTACGAAATCGAAGAAGGTACGAAATGTTTCGATCTCTCTATCTTCTTGGTTAATTTGGGAATCTAGGGTTTGGATTTGGAATTTGCTTTCGTTGATTTCTGTTGGAATTTAGAGGTTTGATGGTTCTGGGATCTTTCTATTAGGATAATGTCTATCTTGTTCGATAGGTTTTAAATTTGGTGATCGGAGACTTTTAATGTTCTGAAACAGTTGAATAGAGTCTAAATGTCTCTCTTACTTGTTGAAATTGATGAGTCTGAATGGCTAAAAAAACCAACGATTTAAAAACCAACTTTTAGTCCATGATTTTGATTGTATCGTTTTGGGATTTTAAGGAAGCAATCATATTCGCATAATCTGGACTAATGGATCTTTCTTTGGTTGTGGAGTCATTATGAGTCCATCACTGTCTTTATTCGTGAATTCGTGAAGATTTATTTTGAAAAAGGAAAAAAATGGTTGATTGTTATATTCATGCAAGAACAATCTGTGAATTTGTGTTTCTTATTTGCATGTTTAAAATGGTTGATTTCCGAGATCTAATTAGTCTTGTGGTCATATGATTCAGGCTATCAAGTGGCAATTCATATCTCAATTTGGAGATGGGAACATTAATGTAAGTTTTGAAACACTGTTTTAAAGTATAATTTGTTGCCTAGATGATGTATTGGAGTCTCTTTCTATTATCTTAATGTGTTCTCATGAGTGAGATTGTTTTTCTATCTTTGATAGTTATATTAGTAAGCAGTTAGATTTTGGCTCTATAAGGCCTGGCATTTATTTGGGTAGTTTCATTTACTGTTGTACTTTCAGGTGCAGTATTTCAAGAGAAGTTTTTGGCTCAGTAAGCAAAAGGAAATGAGGGGTTGTGTCTCCTTCTTCATGTAGATATCTTTGAGGTCCAGAGAACAAAAATTTCGAAGGTGATTTTGTAGCCAAAATCATATGAGAGGTCAGATATCTCTCCCTCTAATTTCATGTCTATTGTGTCATGCATAAGTTCATCTATTATGTCTTGACTTGTTAGGGTTACTCACACTATCTAGAAACACACACGTTCACAGACATAACAAACACAACAAACACAATGCACTCAAACTCAGAGCACACCCAAAGACAACAAAAGTCAAACATAACACAAACAAAACTCAAATGCAACACAAAAACAATTCACATTACACGCAACAAAACTCTAAACACACTCAAACACAACATAACACTAGAAATTAAATATAGCACAACAAAAAACTAGACACCAAAAGAAAAAAACAATAACTTCACGATTAACATCTTTTTTTCTCAGTTGGTAACTAAGAACTTTGAGATTTTGTTGCTAAGTCAAATTCATGTGAAGTATCTCTTCTTATTTTCTTTCCTTTCTTGGTATCTTACGACTATTAATCATTTTCTGTTGCTAAGTCAATTTCAGGTGAACTTTGAGATTCAGTTGCTAAGTCAATTGACGCTTAGTATATTTTGTTAGCAATTCTTACTTTGATGCTATTCCAAAAGAAAAACTCATCAAAGACACTAGGCCCACTACAAGCAGAAGCGGTGTCCTGCATACGAAATTTATTTTGATATTAGTTATGTTACTTTCCATGACTCAGACATATCAGGGAAGCTCGGTGATGATTCAAAATGCAAGATAAAAGCTAGAGTTATAAGGTGAAGTTTATCTATTTCTACTCAATACATACTTCACAAAGGACAAATGCACTCGTAAAAACTTGTTTTATTCAAACTTAATAAGCATGTTCAATATTTGAGTTGTGGACATTGTTTCCTTTGTCAAGATTAACAGAAACAACAGGAGCAAAGAAGTCGAATCAGGCTTGGATCAGAATTTGTAAGTTTCTTAATTAGCATTATTTTGTGATTTAATTTTACAGTCTTATGTATATAGTTACTGCTATTAGAATGATTTTGTATCAAGATGGACGACCCTTAAGCTGAATATAACTAAACTTAGGAAAGTACTTCAGTTGCCTCGGAGAAAGGAAATATCAGGTAGATAAACTACCTTCATCTCTTTTCAGAGTTTTTGTAGTTTTCTAATGGTCTTGTGTATACTGCTAACATAATGGTTCTGTACCAGGATAGGCGATTCTTAAGTGGAAAAGAACCAAATTTAAGAAAGCTATTCAATCTCTCCGTAAAAAGAAGGGTCAGGTAGATAAACACACTTTGATACAATGTTTTCTACTAATTTCTAACGTGTTTAAGTGATATCAACTAAAAAAACATATCATATAGATCTCGATTTCCAAGGTACGATATTGCAGTTTATATTCCTCTGGAGTTAGATTGTTTTTCTAACTTGAAGAGTTATGTTTTCAGTTGGGTTCTTCATTATAAAGCATGATCTGTAAAGTAGCATGCAGTCAGATTTTGGCTCAGTAAGACTCTACCTAGTGTTTTTTTATTTATTTTGGCATTGATTTGTGGTTTCAATTTATTGTTTGTGTTGTACTTTCAGGTGAAATTTTGGTTTAGTAGCCAAGAGGCAAACGAGGGGTCGTGTTTCCGGCCTCTTGCTGGTAATTTTCAGGTCAAGAGAACAAAATTTCGAAGGTGAATATGTAACCAAGTGCATATGAGAGGTTAGATATCGCTTCATTTATTCTCATGTCTATTGTATCATGCATAGGTTCTCAGGATCATCTCAACAGGGTGTTTGCATTTGATTAGCCAAGTTGTCTAGGCTTTGTTTGGGTTACTCACACTATCTTAAAACACACAATTTCACAGACACGAAAAATTACTCCATCACAATGCACTCTAAATCAAAACACACCCAAACACAAAACAAAACTCAAACATACACACAAAACTCAAACAAGCACATCTCACGTAACAAAAATCTAAACACACTCAAACACAACATAACAAAAGAAACAAAATACAGCACACCACAAAAGTAGACACCAAAAAAGGGACAAAAAAACAAAACTTCACGATCAATATCTTTTTGTATTGGTAAGAAGTTTGAGATTCAGTTGCCTAGTCAATTTCAGGTGAAGTATCGTTCTCTTCTCATTTCTTTGTCTTTTACAACTATCAATTATTTTGTCACATTGAATCTAATTACTTTTTATGCTGCTCTCAAAGTGAAATTCAAGCCAGTACAAGCGAAAACAGTGTCCTGCATACAAAACTAAAGAGGTAATCAATACATTTACTTACATATGTTTCATACTGTCATTTCTTGTGAAGGGATACTCTGTGATGATTCAAAATCGAAGGAAAAAACACTAGAGTTTTAAGGTGAAGTTTCTCGATTTTTTCTCATACACATTTTCTTATTAATACATACTTCACAGAAGACAAATCGTGTTGTAAAAACTGGTTTTCATATATCAACATGTTCAACATTTCAGTTGTGGACATTGTGTCCTTATCAAGATAAACAGAAATAGTAGGAGCCAAACAGTGGGATCACTGGATTAGTCAGTAAGATTTCCAGCAAGTTTCTTTATTAGCACTGTTTTGTAGTTTTATTTAGTAGTCGTATGTATTTATTAACTGCTATATGAATGGTGTTGTCTCAAGATGGAGTACGACTCTTGTGGTGAAAAATAATTGGGAAAGTGATTTCGTCGCCTCGGTTAAAGGAGGGTCAGGTAGAAAAACTATCTTTGTCTCTTTTCAAACTCTTTGTAGTTTTTCTATGGTCTTGTGTATTAAGTATACTGCTAATATAATAGTTTTGTACCAAGATAGAAGATTCTTGATCGGAAACGAACCAAACTTAAGAAAGCCATTCAGTCTCCGTTAAAGAAGAAGGGTCAGGTAGATAAACACTTATAATGTTTCTTTCTCAAAATGTTTGATGTGTTTAAGTGATCTATAACTTGTAGAAACTAATAAAACATATCATATTTCTGTTTTAGATCTCGATCTCCAAGTACAATACAAACGAAGTCAGGGATCAGATTCTAGCTGTTGGAGAGTCTTTCTCACATGAACAACCAAATATTTTCTCAGTGCTAAGGTGACTAATTCGTCCCTACAGGTTATTTGCATTTGATGAGATACCTTGGCTTGTTAGGGTTACTCAAACTAATGTTTTTTATTGTATCGTTTTGGCTCTGTGGAGATTGATTCGGAAAAAATGGTTAATTGTTATATTCTTACAAGAAGATTCTATGGCATCACATACATTGTTTATCTCGATATCCCGTGTTTCAATAATTGCATGTTAATGTTTCAAGCTCTTATCAGTCTTGTGGTCATATGATTCAGCAATCAAGTGGCAATTCATATCTCAATTTGGAGACGGGGACATTGATGTAAGTTTTAAAGCACTCTTTAAATTATATGTGTTCCTAAGATGATGCAGTCTCCTTAATGTGTTCTTAAAATGAGATTGTTTTTCTAACTTTGATAGTTATGTTTTTCTGTTGTATTCGTCGTTAACGCATTATCCGTCAAGATTAAAAGTAGAAAATATTAGCAACCAGTCAGATTTTGGATCTGTAAGACTCTTACCAAGTTTTTTTCTTTCTTGGCAGTGATTTTGTGGTTTCATTTTATTGTCCTATTTGTATGATGTACTTTCAGGTGAAACTTTGATTCAGTAGCCAAGAGAAAATGAGGGGTTTTGTGCCCTGCTTCATGGAGATATCTTTGAGGTCCAAAGAACAAAACATTTCGAAGGTAAAGCATGTGGGAGGTCAGATATCTCTCACTTTATTCTCATGTCAATTGTGTCATGCATAGCTATCTTGGCTTTGTTTTGGTTACTCACAATATCTGAAAACACACACTTTCACAAACACGGAAAACACTCAAACTCAAAACACACCCAAAGACAACATAAACTCAAACATAAACACACAAAACTCAAACTCTACAAAAAAAATCACATCACACGCAAACAAAATTGTAAACATACTCAAACGAAACAAAGCTCAAACTCCACATAACACAAGAAATAAAATACAGCACAACACAAAACTAGACACATAAAAGAACGAAAAAAAACAATCAATATTTTTCTTTATAGTTAAAAACTTTGGGATTTTGTTGCTATGTCAATTTCAGGGAAAATTTCTTTCTCTTTCTTTTTTAGTCTTTTACAACTATTAATTTTTTTTTGGTCACATTGAATCTAAGTAGTTATGCTACTCTAAAAATGAAATCCAAGCCACACAAGCTCAAACGGTGTCATACAAAAATAAATATATTTACTTAGATATGTTTCATCATGTGATTTCATGTGAAGGGATACTTAGTGATACTTCAAACTTAAAGAAAAACACAAGTTTCAAGGTGAAGTTTCTTCATACAAATTTTCTTATTAATACTTATTTCACAAAGAATATTTATCATACGTAATAAACATGTTTTGTGGACATTGTTTCCTTGTCAAGATTAACAGAAACAACAAGAGCAAAGCAGTCGAATCCCAGCTTGGATCCAACTCAATAAATTCCAATAAGTTTCTTAATTAGCATTATTTATGTGGTTTATTTATAGTCTTATATGCTTAGTAACTGCTATTAGAATGGTTTTGTATCAAGATGGAGAACTCTTAAGATGAAAATAGCTAAACTTAGGAAAGTGATTCAATTGCCTCGTAAAAACGAAGGATCAGGTAGATAAACTATCTTCATCCCTTTTTAGAGTTTTTGTAAACAAATTATGGTCTTGTGTATAGACTGCTAACATAATGGTTTTGTACAAAGATAGACGATTCTTAAGCGGAAAAGAACCAACTTTAAGAAAGCCATCCAGTCTCCTCGAAAGAAGAAGGGCCAGGTATATAAATTACACACACTGATACAATGTTGTTTGGAAATGTATGACGTGTTTGAATGGTTTTTAACTTGCAAGAACTAATAAGGCATATCACATTTCTCTACTAGATCTTGATTTCCATGGTACAATACTAACGAAATCAGGGATCAGATTCTTCTTCTTGGAAAGTCTCGTGCATATGAGACAACAAATATATTCTTCAGTGCTAAGGTGATTAAATTTTTTCATCACCTCTTACAACAGTTGACATTCTCTTGATATTTTCTAACTTGAAGGGTTATGTTTTCTATTCGGGTTTTTCGTTATACAGCATGTTCCGTGAAGATTTAAAGAACAAGAGATGAAAACCAGTCAGCCTCTGTAAGATTCTTACCATATATTTTCTTTGCATTGATTTTGTAGTTTTTATATATTGTTTGTATGTTGTGTTAGGATCCTGCTTTGCTCTGCACATAATGTTTGCTAACAAAATGCTTTGAATTCTAGAGAGTGGATCCTTATTCTGTAAAGAACAAAGGTCCTTGCCAAGAGCAAATGAGAGACGATTTTGCAGCAAGAGCATATGAGAGGTCAGGTAAAGTAAAGTTTCCTCTATTCTCATGTGTATATACTCAATTCTCATGTATTCTTCCCTACATGTTATTTGCATTTGATGAGCCTTGGTGGCTTGGCTTGTTTTGGTTCCTCAAACTATCTAGAAACACACAACTTTACGAATACATATACATGCAATCACCTAAACTCAAAACACACCGAAAGACAACAAAATTCAAACATAAACACGTGAAACTGAAACACGATGCAAAAAAAAACACGTCACGCAGATAAACTCAAAGCACCCTCGAACACAACACAACATAACACAATAATAAAATTCAACACAATACTAGACACAGGAAAAAAAAAATTCAATCTTTCTTTATTGGCAAGAACAATGCCATTATGTTGCCAAGTCAATATCTTGTGAAGTCTCCTTGTCTTTCCATTTTAGTATCTTACAACTATTGTTAGTCATATTGACGTTCAGTATGTTGTTTAACAAGTTCGTAAACTTTTATGTTATTTTGAAAGAGGAATTCAAGCGCCTACGAGGGAAAACTGTGCTTTGCATACAAAAACAAACAGGTAATCAATGTAGATATGTTTTGATTTGTCAAATTTTACGTTCTGTTCATGTGAATGGAAATTCGGTGATGATTCAAAATCCAAGAAAAGAAACGAGAACCTTACTTTTGCTTTACACAAAATGCTTATAAATTCATACTTCGCAAAGGAGAAATTAACACAATAATAACTAGTTTCCATCATACTTCGTAAACCTTTTCAATATTACTATGAAGATAAACAATTTTTTTGGTTTTCAGCTTTGGACAAGCATATAGGCTTGGATCCGGTTAACTGGTTAAGTAAGATTTCCAGTAAGTACCTTGGTCTTTTGTCTTTACTCATAGTTTACTGGTAACATAATGAGTTAGATCACGATATATGATTCTGTATTTGGTCAAACGATATAGGATTCTTAAGCTGAAAAATCTAGATTCAATGAAGCAATTCAGTTGCCTCGAAAAATGAAGGGTCAGGTGATTATACTCTCTTGTTCTCTGTTAGATGTTTACTGGTATTACTCACAATCTATAATATGTATAATTTATTGTGTGGTACTTTGTTACATAATTCTCGTGACATCTTATTTTCTCCAGTACTAGTGTATTACCATCAAAGAAATGACATGAGTTTGTTTCTTGATGCAGAACGTTTGTGGTGTTTATGAATCTCTCCGTTTGGATGAAAACCGAGTAAACAACCTATGCACTGATTTTTATATAACGTTTGGGAAATATTTGAACTTATTTGATCTTTATTTTTTAAGGTAAAATACTAAAGATTTTAGAGATAAGATGTTAGCTGTTAGAGAAGCTTTTTGGACACGAGACGACCACTTGATATTCCCTCGGCACTTCCTTTTAAGGTAATTTAATCTCTTACAACACTTGGCATTATTCTGCAGTTGTTGGTTCATAATACTGCATTATCCTGGTCATGGCAGGACTAAAAGGAAAAAATGCGAGCCAACAATCAATCTCGCATTAGAGTAGACTCTGGAGAATTCTGAATTCGTCGTAAGTTTCTTTCTTCACATAATTTTTTCTAGTTTTATCTATTGTTCCATGTGTTCAGTTAGACAATTAGGGTCCTGATTACTCTGCTTATATATAGTTTACTGCTAACAGCATTGTTTTGCTTTCAAGAAAGAGGGTTTTTTATGCAGAGAAACATAACTTCAAGAAGAGATTTATCTGCCAATGAGAAAATGAAAGGTCAGGTAAACAAATAAACTCCTAATACATACTACTTTCAAAATACACTCAAACGCAACAACCTCAAATACAACATAACAAACGAGCAGGAAAAAAACACACACCACAAAGTAAATAAATCACAACGTCGTGTGAGTTTCTATATTATACATGTAAAACGTTGTGTAAACCAATATACATTCTTTAAAAACTTTTATCCTTTTATATTATGTATATAAAAACCAATATACATTGTATTATATATTATATATTTATACACAAATCGCCTTAAATCACATACATGACGACTAGTCCCTAGCTCTTTCTTTCTTGAACACTGATTATTATAACACAATCAGATATGTAAAATTAATGATAATTCTTCTTAGATTTGTTTTTGCAGAAGCTAAATTTTAACGGATTATCCAAATTATATTCAAATCATCCAAGGAATAATGCGGTTCCAATAAAATCATAAACTCAGCACAAGAACAACAGTTTCAGTGGGAAAAAAGCCTCTCTGCCTTTATCTGTTTTCTTTTGGACTTTACGAAGGAGAAAGCTTGGAACTATTAAGTTCCTACACTGAAGAAAGTGGAGAAACGGGCATGGGTCATGTTCCCATATTCTTGGAACAAGGAAAGTAATCATTAGCGTTGACTTTTCGTATCGCCTACAAAAACTTGGGCTTTTCTAATTTGTAGGCCCGAGAAAGACAACCTAATTTTCCACTTACGTGACATATAAGTTTACAAGTGATCTCTAGGGTTTCATAAAACAGAGGCGATGAAGAGAGGACACGAAGAGACCTCACTATCGTCGACACTACGACTTCTTCACTGTGGAGATATCCAATTACCCCTCCATGTTACGGTTGAAATACTAAAAAGACTTCCGGTGAAATCTCTTTTGAGGTTCCTATGCGTTTCGAAGGTCATCAACTATTAGTAGACTTCGAGACTTCATAGAATCGATTGTGAGTCGTTCTTTGGCTCAGCCTCCACGTGATGCTTATTTCATCTACGGCCACACTTCAAACAATTACATGGAATGTTTCTTCTTCTTTGGTTTTTGTACAACGTACGTTAGTGTCGAGATGTGTAAGGGTTATTTATTGTACTAATTAATCAAAACGGTCTCGAGACTTATAATTATAGTCATAAGTTGATAGTTCATGCATGTATCTTTCAAATTTTAGTAATAAATAAAATAATTTTTTAAACATATGTTATTTGCTACTATCTTTCTAATTAAAATTGTTTTCTATAATTATATGTGAGATTTCAAATTGATTCCCTTACGTATAAATATTTAAACTAAATTCCCACCAACTATATTATAAGTAGCATGGAACTATTGTCATGAAATTATGCTACTTAATATCTAGACTTGTGTACTAACTTAGCCTTTGAAAAAAAAAAAACTTCGCCTAAGAGTGAAACAACCTTTAGTTTAGTTTATGCCAAATGCCATTTCAAGTTTTCCTTTCAAGATTCAGACACTTAGGATAAGAAGGTCGATTACATTCCAATACTATGAATCAAAACTGTGTACTTACCAATAGTTTAAGAGAGTGTTTTGTGCAAAAAAAACTTCAAAATTATTCATTTTTGTAACTTTATTCATTATTTTCAAAAAATGCAGAATAATAAGATGAAGTCAGAAATAATACGCAATAGAGATGGTTGTTTATACCAAATACGGTCATTGATAGAAGAAAAAGACGGGTTAACGAAAGAATATAACCAAATGCAAATGGAATACTCTTTTCATAGTTATAAATTTAATAATTCTTTTTGCTTCCACAAAGATTCTCTTCTATATTTGGATCCAATGCAATGAATCTCAAGAATGTTTGTGCCAGCAAACGAGCATCAAAACACAGCGTTTGATTATGTAGAAGCGGGACTTATGCTCCTTCGCTACTTTGAAGCATTTTCCCGTCACGGAAGCTCCTTTCTTTGACAAGATTCTAGATAGAGAAGAAGACTTGGAAGATAAATCAGCTGAGGATTTCGTGGAACAGCTTCTAGACAAAAGCAAAGACTTCGATGTTTTAGGCTTTGCGGAGAAACTCCGTCTGAAAATGAGATCTGAAGAACTAGAAGACGACGAAGGTTTTGTTGAGAAGCTTCTAGTGAAATGGGATTTGGATGATGGAGAAGATGAAGTTTTTGTTGAGAAGCTTCTTGTGAAAAAAGGTTTTGAAGAAGAAGAGAAATGAGTAGTTTGAAAGATGGAATCTTTCTTTGTATGATTCCATAGCTTTTCAACATCCATGAATCAACAATGTGATTCCTTCTATTGATCCAAATGTGTTTATATATTTGTGTATATTGTGCGTGGAGAGAGAGAAGAGTGAGAGAGATAGTTTATAACAAAATTGCGTTTACGTGTCGATTATATATACATATATGTAAGTATATAAAATAGGGTCTACATGGCTACATCGTTTGCATGGATGCTGCATAAATGTGGTTGCATGGGAATCGAATCTAAGAAAAATCCATGTTTGAATCATTTTGTTGATTTGAGCCATTGGGTGAACGAACTATATATATTTATTAGCATATTATTTAGAAATTACATACATGACGATACTAGAAAGTAGTCGTGACATAATCTTTTGAGAGCTAGTGATCTTATAATTGGGTGTAGTAGTAACATTTATGATATCTTCTGGATTATGAAGCAATTTTATATTGGCATAGATGATAGTATCATTGAGATTAATCTACCTATAAATTTTGTTAAGAAGATTCCAACAACAAAAGGAAAATTCGTACTATAAAACTATTGGCAGTCAACGAGCGTATAACTTTGACCGCATCTATAAATGTTATTTTTCACTGTCTGTGTGTCTGTCCATGCGAGTCTTAATTACTTTCTAGCAAATCTGTCGGTTAGTGATGAATGTAACATGATATGTGAAGATTCGATTAAATTATATTAGCAACTTTGCAATCCCTCTAAACTAACAACAAAAACGATCAAATATAGCCTTAAATTAATTTCTTTAATTATTACTAGTGAGTTTTGTTCTCCAACAACTATTATATTCTTCTATATTACTTTTCACTTGAACAAATATACTATAGGTTGCCTGATTTTTCAGTCAAACACTTATTGCATTCTCAAAATTTCTCCCAAACTTTTTTGCTCTGAAAATTCACCATCAACTTACATTTTTCATAAAATTCCTACATGTACTTTTGGATTCATTCCTACAACTACGCCTCCAATTAAATCGGTGATTAAACCATACTTAACCATATAATCGCGTTTAGGCAACCACGTTTAAGATTGCCCATATAATCACTCAGCAACCCATTACCAAAACGACGTCGTATTTGTCCTGCAATTGATTTGGGCTTAACCGAATCAAAATCGATTTGGGCCTGAATCAAAACAGCCCAAAGGCAAAACCACGTCGTTTCATTCTTCTTCTAATTTAACTCAATGGATTCGCGATTTGGGGATTTTGAGAACTAGGGTTCTTGAGAGAAATTTGTGTTCGAGTTCAAATTATGTCTTACTGGTTTGAGAATTCAAATAAAGATATGCAGGTTAGTGAGTTACTGTATCAGAGCGATTTGGATGATCCTGATTTCACCGTTCCAGAGAGTGAGAGCAATGTCGACGGAGGAAGTTGTAGCGGGGATGAGGGAAACGACGATAATGATTATACGAATTTTAAGAAAAATGTAAGTTGATGGTGAAATTTTCAGAGCAGAAAAGTTTGGGGGGGGGGGGGAGGGGAACAAGGCTGAAAATCAGGCAATCCATATAACTTTAGTTTTAAAAAAATTGGTAATGTTAAATTAGAAATTCAAAGAAAAATCGTTTTTACACAATGTGCAATGTTTGTATAGAAATGTTTGAAAATTTTAAAATTTAGAAAGAAACTTCAGACTCTTCCGCCTCTAGCTCCTTGATGCAAACCAAATTTGAAAGCAATTGTCGTAACGCCGGTCTCCGCTTGCTTGGATTGAGGAGAGCTTGTTTCTGATGTGCTTTATATCTATAGCATCCAAAACTTTTGTTTAAAAAACTAGACTACATGAAGATTGTTGTGATCTTTGATGATATAAAATACAATTATATTTCTCTTTACATTGATATATAGAAGAATATATTAGTTGCATCATATATATATATATATATATATATATATTGTACGTAAAAAAAAATTGAAATTTGTAATAAAAATTGAATTTTTTTAATACTTTGACATAAGTCATCTTTTTACCAATCGGTTAAAACTTTTTTGATATACATGTCTATTAATTTATGTTTGAAATTTTACCAACCCTAAGTGTTATTTGGATCATGAACATAAAAAATATTGATTGTTGTTGTTTGAATATTTGAACCATATATAGACAGATTAAATTGATATTTATTGCATCTAAAACTTTTGTTCATTGTGATTTGAAGATATTAAATACAATTACTTCTCTTTACATTGAAATTACTCTTTTTGACATATCACTATGTTTCTTCCTTCTACTTTGAGATTGTCCAAGGACAAGATGGAAAAGGAACATGCTAAACAGGGGGAAAATACGAAGGATCCATATGAACAATGTGGTCAATGGTCATCTAACAATAATTTAGTTGGATCAAAGACATGTATATAAAGAGACAATAAATTTTGGGACCAATGACAAATACCTAAAGAACATTTAATGTTTTATGAAAGAAAAAAAAAACACTTTGGACCAATTTCATATCCACATGTGAGCATGTGAGTTCTTACAAGACATGGCCTATGAAGACTTCTCAGTTCCCACTACTCACATTCATCTTAGTACACCTATCACTGTCCATTCAACTATATGAAAACTTAGTTTTACGAAAAGTATTACAATTTCTGTTTTAGTTAAAGATATATATTGGAAAACCCAAAAAGAAAAACTAAAGAGAATGGACTACTTTGCACACGATGCACGACCAGAGATAGTTTTCTTTTCCTATATTATTGAAGATTTTTTAATATCTCAACGTTTATTCAAATTTGAGACATGATGTTAAGTAAGTTAACAGAGCATGTTAACAAAGTTAATTTTCTTTTAACAGACCTGTGAATTGAAAACGATAGCATTTCCTCTCACAATAAACAACATCGTTTTGTCGTAATTGTTCAATAAAATCCCGAGTGTCAAATTATATGAAAATTTAGGATCATGGATTTTGCTCGATTTAGAGATATAAGATTGAATTTAAGGATTTCGTTCATCCGTTACGACAAAAAGACGTCATTTTGTTATTATAGAAAACAATGTCGTTTTCAGTTAACATGTATATTGACAAAAAATTAACTTCGTTAACGGGATATGTTAACCTATTTAACCAACGAAAGTTTGTTATTTTTGAAAAATAGAAGTTTGATATTTATTTCGTTTCATCGAGAGTTAAAGATCCAAATCAACTTTTTCAATAAGTTGGGGATTTTAATTACATTTTTCATTTCTAAAAAACAATTAATTTAGCAATTTTTTAATTTGTAGAAAAGGCTTTTTAAATCTCATGCTTAATTGAGGCCCATAAGCCCAATAGTATTTTATTTTCAGTTTTCACATAAAGAAAAGAAGACAAAAATTCTATCTTCTTCTTCGCGGCTCTGAATCCGCCATTGAAGTTATTTTCAAGCCCTCCTCAATTTTCGTTTTTGTTCAATATTAATTTGTAAGAGATCTTTACGCTTCAGTTTCTGAAAGAACTTTGCGCTTCTGATTTTGCAAAATTGGAAGAGAGTGCTTCCGTTGCGCTTTTGAAGCGTGAAATCGTGTGTCTTTTGACGCTTCCATGCTACATAACGCTAGTTGTGAGATTGTGTTTGGAAAAAGATGCAAGCTTTAAGCATTTTGCCATTAAAGTCTGGTCTTTTAGTTGGATCAAGATTGGAATTTGAGTTGGATTGTTCTTGTTTTGTAGTTAGCCCTAAGACTACTAGAAAGAGACTTTGCTTTCTTGAACAGGCTTGCTTCGGTAGTAGTAGTAGTATCTCTAGCTTCATCTTCGTTTCGAGTAACAGGAAAGTTCTGTTTTTGTGTGAGCCAAAGAGAAGTTTGTTGGGATCATCGTTTGGGGTAGGATGGGCCACTGAGCAACGAGAGCTCGAGCTCGGGGAAGAAGAAGTTTCCACGGAAGATTTAAGTTCAGCAAATGGAGGAGAAAAGAACAATTTAAGAGTTGATGTTAGAGAATTAGCGTTTAGTTTACGAGCTGCTAAGACAGCTGATGATGTGGATGCTGTTCTCAAGGACAAGGGAGAGTTGCCTCTGCAAGTCTTTTGTGCTATGATAAAGGGTTTTGGCAAGGACAAGAGATTGAAGCCTGCGGTAGCTGTAGTAGATTGGCTTAAGAGGAAGAAGAGTGAATCAGGCGGTGTCATAGGTCCAAATCTTTTTATATATAACAGCCTTTTGGGTGCTATGAGAGGGTTTGGGGAAGCAGAGAAGATACTGAAAGATATGGAGGAAGAAGGGATTGTTCCAAACATTGTTACTTACAATACTTTGATGGTTATTTACATGGAGGAAGGTGAGTTTCTCAAGGCTCTTGGGATTCTTGATTTAACCAAGGAAAAGGGTTTTGAGCCTAACCCGATTACATATTCAACGGCTTTGCTTGTTTACAGAAGAATGGAAGACGGTATGGGAGCTTTAGAGTTCTTTGTTGAATTGAGAGAGAAATACGCAAAGAGGGAAATAGGGAATGATGTTGGTTACGATTGGGAATTTGAGTTTGTTAAGCTTGAGAACTTTATTGGTAGAATATGCTACCAAGTGATGAGGCGGTGGTTGGTGAAAGATGATAATTGGACTACTAGAGTGTTGAAGCTTTTGAATGCAATGGACAGTGCAGGGGTTAGACCGAGTAGGGAAGAGCACGAGAGGCTTATATGGGCATGTACTCGTGAAGAGCATTATATTGTTGGTAAAGAGTTGTATAAAAGAATCAGAGAGAGGTTTTCTGAGATAAGTCTGTCTGTTTGCAACCATTTGATTTGGCTGATGGGTAAGGCTAAGAAATGGTGGGCAGCGTTGGAGATCTACGAGGATCTTCTTGACGAAGGACCTGAACCTAACAATTTGTCTTATGAGTTAGTGGTCTCTCATTTCAATATCTTGCTGAGTGCAGCTAGCAAGAGAGGGATATGGAGATGGGGAGTTAGGTTACTTAACAAAATGGAAGATAAAGGATTGAAACCGCAGAGGAGACATTGGAACGCGGTTCTTGTAGCATGTTCAAAAGCCTCTGAGACCACAGCTGCGATCCAAATCTTTAAAGCAATGGTTGACAATGGTGAAAAGCCAACGGTCATCTCATACGGTGCACTACTCAGTGCTCTTGAGAAAGGGAAGCTATATGATGAGGCGTTTCGGGTTTGGAACCATATGATTAAGGTAGGGATTGAGCCAAATCTTTACGCGTACACAACAATGGCTTCAGTTTTGACAGGACAGCAAAAGTTCAATCTTTTGGATACCCTTCTCAAGGAAATGGCTTCAAAGGGTATTGAACCGAGCGTTGTGACTTTCAACGCGGTTATAAGTGGTTGCGCGAGGAACGGGTTAAGTGGTGTGGCTTATGAGTGGTTTCATAGAATGAAAAGTGAGAATGTTGAGCCTAACGAGATAACTTACGAGATGTTGATTGAGGCTCTTGCAAATGATGCAAAGCCAAGGCTTGCTTATGAGTTACATGTGAAGGCTCAAAACGAAGGGCTTAAACTCTCTTCTAAGCCATATGATGCGGTTGTTAAATCAGCTGAGACTTATGGAGCCACCATTGATCTTAATCTTTTGGGTCCTCGACCAGACAAAAAGAATAGACCTTAGTCTGACGAAAACACATTGTACAAGGTTACCGTGGGGTAAGGCGCATCCAAGGACCCTTAAAGGCAAGAAAATTGCCATTACAGGGAAGAAGAAAGTTTCCAAGTAATCACTTTCTTGTTCTTTAATACTCTTTTTAGTTTGTCTAGTCTCTCTGTTTATATTGTGAATTTTTATCTTCGTACAACATCTGTATTATCATCAGACACATTGATATGCAAACTGGTTTGTTCAGTTCAAAGTTATGGATCTTTTTGAAATAAGTTTTGAATTCTTGGTTTGCCATATGTACTTGCAAGAAAGTAGAGAGAAAGAGAGAGACTCATTCAATATATATGAGAGCAAACAGTTTCTACAACACTTTGAAACCAAAAACAAAGAAATGGAAAGCTAGCAAAATTATGCAAATGATTACAGAACTGTTTTATTACTTCTTAGCAGGTTTCCAGCAAGAAACAGCATAAAGGACTCTTCCTTTCCAGCCCTGAAACATCCAGTGGTTATCATTGTCGATCACAAAATCTTTGTGGTAACGTTCTTTCACTATCTCTTTCCCGTCCTTTACTATCTGTTTGCTTAGTTTCGCTGGTCTAAATCCTGCTCTTAGAATCCTAACCTGCCATTGCTTGTAGGTCTCTGGCCTTGCAAACCGCTCAGACCCTTCACAGGCTATCACACTCATTGCATCTCTTATGATTAGTTCCCTCTCCACCAGTGTCCTGCAATTGTCGTCTTCTGATAATGTGGTCTCATACATGTCAAAGAGTGACGAGCAATGGAAGAGAGCTTCTCTGAACCTTGTTAGGAAGAAGGGTGAATTGTAAGTCCCGTTAATCTCTGCAAACACAAAGAGGTCAGGGTTGATGTCTCTGAATAGTTTCAGAGCCGTGTCTCTCGGTGAGTTGAGGGACACGGTTTCATCAGGTGTATATTGTAGCCGGAGGATGCAGTTGACAACTGTTGTCTCGCCACTATTGATCACCAGATCATCAAGAGTTATGTTCTCCCAATTCTTGGCTATGAAACTGTACTCAAACGGGACATTGAACTTGTCACAGAACCTCTTTAGTCTTCGCCCGGTCTCTTCTACCCGCTCTGATGGACGGAAACCTGACTGAGGAAGCTCGATACCAGTCACACGGAGCAGTGGTGGTCCGATGTCACGTTTTGACAAAGCTTGTATCAGACAAGGCCATTGAAATCCATAGAGAATCCCAAAATCAATGATGTGAAGTGTGGTTGCTTTGGAAGCAAGCTCATTGATTGTTCTGTTTGCAGTGAAATAACACATTATTAAGGTGGGGCAAGCCTGAACAAATCCCTTGTACGCCTTCAAAATGTCCACCATTGATGTTCTGCTAGAAGTAGCAGATATTGGTGTAGTCATGGTTCCTGTAATACGAGCTTCAAGCGCCTCAGCAAAGTGATAACCAAGTCTTTGAGTCGCATCACCGTGGCGAGAAGAGTGTTCTCTTATCTCCTTCAGTTTCTCAAAAGCTCTTCTCTGGTCAAAACTCGCCACAGCTTGCGCGCATTGCATCAAAAGATTCCTCATATCTACTGGCTGATCTGACTTTTGCTGCTTGTATCGATTCGATGAGCCTTTTACGTGTCTTGTTTTCTTCTCTGTTGCTTCTCCCTGATCATTCTTTTGACATACCAACAACACTTCCTCAAACTTCTCTGCTAACTCATCCACCGTAGAAATCGCAGGGAGCTTCGATTTCCTTCCACTCTCAAGATCATCATCTTCATCATCATCCCTATGTCGATACCTTCTGGTTGACTCCTCTGAAACTTCAGGTTGATGCAAACTCGTTATAGAACTGAAGTTTCCAAGAGAACCATCCTCTAGATCACCCGAGATTGGAGTTTGATCTTGAAGCACTTCGAAGAAAGATCTCTCTGCGGCTTGTAAAGCCAAACTGTCTTCCAACATACAAGACTGACCTTCAAGATCTTCTTCCATCAACATGTCATTGATGTACTTAAAGACAGGAAGGTAATCTGAACATACCTTAGACTCGGTCGGAGAAGGGTTGCTCTGAGATTCAGATTCGTTGAAACAAGTGAAACGATTGGTCGTCCCAGATTCAAGATTGTTCCTCGGTTTGCAACAAGATCCAGAACCGGTGTCGAATCTGAACCCATCAACGGGTACTGGCAAAATAGCATCCATGAAACAGAATCTCTCTAGAATGAAGATTGAAACAAGAGTACTTTAGTAAGTCAACGAAAAGAGGAAATGAAAGAGAGTAGTGAGAAGTTTCATGTGAACACAAGTTGCGAGATGTTGTTGATATAAACAAAGGATAGGGTTGATATTTGTCTTATTTAATCTTTGTCTTGGCAAAGAAGAAAAATGAAGTTTCGAGGAAACAGAGAATGTGTGGGGTTGAAGATAAACACTAAGCCGCCACAAAAGGTTAGTAATAATATGTCCAAGACTTTATCTACTGTCGTGGGTCCAAATGGCTAAAAAGCTATTTGTTTTCTTGTTGTTGTCTTCCTTTTGGTCACTTGTCTGGTCAAATATTTGACTTATTAGTTATTACCTTGAATATATTTTCTAAATGTATTTAGAAATTTAGACTTTTTCTTTTTGTATAACGAAATATAAAACTTCGAAGTAAATTAAGTTTGTTTTGGTTCAGTTTTTTTTTCTACAAGACACAAGCAAATTTCAGTTTTTAAATAATAATATAGTAAATTTTATAATTTACTACAATATATTTGTTTGATAATTTATTTTGCATATAATACGCGTAAACTATTTAGTAGTCTGTTACCACATCACCAAAATTCCAAAAAAAAAACAAGATGTAAATCTTAATTGTATAACCTGTCCCTTGATTTTTTTTTTTTTTTTAAGTAGTGATTTTTAAAATTTAATGATTATTTATTATATATAAAAGTTTGAAAATTATACAATTCTCTAAGACATTAATATTTTATAATTTACAATTTTTATATAGTAACATTATACCATGAGACATTTTGGTTTTATATATATTTTTTTAAATCAGACTGATTTGATATGTATAATATTAGTGGTGTTAAAAAAAAGATTTAATATGTATTGAAACGGCAGATTAATGATATTTTAATTTGTTATTAATGTAGATTCAAAAATCCGTTCCGCAAAACCCATTCCAACAAAAACCCAGTTATTTTATTATTGTAAATATTCATTATATGATATGATTCTGAATCATTGTCTAAATATTTTAGTCAATGTGGAACATTAAACATACACATTATTTTGTCAATTGGGTAATACGTGTCCGTGTTTAAAATTAAAAATCACAATATATGTATAAAAAAAAATTGTTTTTTGATTTTATTTTATGTATTATATGACGATTTAAAACAAAATCAAATAAAAAGCATAATTTTAAATATTAATTAAATCTTCTAAATATATATAATATGGTGTATATTAGTTAAGAATCATAATTTTCTTGCTGCGTCAAGTTGCTAAATATATTAGTTTTAAATCGGTAAATATATCAGTCATCATAACTTCTAATAAATTGAACGTTATCCTCTATTATCTCGTCCAGGTCCAAATGTAAACTTCAATATCCTTTTGATTTTATTGCTAATTGCTTTAAATTTTTTCACAAACTCCAATATTCAATGAAAGGCAACAGTTCAGTGAAAAAAAAAAAAAAAAAAGTGGGAAGAGCTTGCCTACTCAATGCTATCTGCAAATATTTGCGAACTTTAGTTCAACATCGACTTCTTTACTGGTTAGAGATCCAGGATTTTGTGCCTTTGTTTGTGGCTATAGCCTTTAAAAGAGGCTTTGAGACCAGCTTATTACTCTGAACGACCCGTATTTAAGGTAAATACCATAGCACACATACCACTCACAAGCACAAGCTTCTGTGTATTCTTTCCTAATATAGGACACATGTGAACCATAAACTGACCAAACATAGACCAGCTTGAGTAACAATTTATCCAACAATTGAATTCTCCAGCACTCCTAGAGTTTGGATGAGGTATATATATATCAGTTCGTTGTCGTTGTGATATGATAGGCCGAGCCATAAATCATATAGACAGAATAAAAATGTCACCAAAGATTTACAACAAATCCTTTACATTGTTAGAAAAAACCCAACCTTATTTCCAATTATAAAACTTTACATTTGAAAGAAAGAAAAAAAAAAACAAAGAAGAACTGAGACCAGATCTTCAACTATGTCAGAATCTTACAATATGGATCATCATAATAATACACAAAGGTTCTTTAGACCAAGAACCTGTTCAGATTAGAGAGCCTCTACCTGAGTGGATGGTGGCTCAGTCTGCAGTTGATGCATTAGGTGTTGTGACCAGTAAGCGTGTGCCTTCAAAACACGGTCCAGAAGTTCCTGTGGCACCGGCTCTCCTCTCCGCTGTTGTGGAGATATCCTTGCCGTGTGGACCAGCGTCTTCCACTTATCCTACAAAGGCAAAGACTCAATACCAAACTGTATATATTAAGGTTAAGAGTTAGTTAAAAAACTAACTAACCTTGAGATCAACATAGGTACGATGGTCTGCGTCCTCGAAAGCACGAACCTTCACATCTCTCCACCTGTAGTTTTCAAACACATTTTGTCAGCAACATGAAGAAGAGAAAGTGCTATTTCTTTGTTTTGTACCTTCCGGTTCCGAGTTTCTCAACGGCTTGGACCAGTGCTTCTACTTCAGTAACTGAGAAAGGTCGACGAATTCTGCGTTGTGCAGCTAGCTGCTGCTCAGTCCTTTTAAACTTACGGTTAGGAGGCCGAGGAGCCAGCATTGCTGCTGAGGCAACAGGAATCAAAGCTCTAGAATGATCACTTGTGCCTAGTTTCCCAAATGAGTCAGCTGGGGATGGTTCTGGCTCATGACTAGAATCCAACGCATTGTCGTGGCATAACGTCACATCATCACAGGCATGATCTGACAGATAACTGGCAGAGAGAAAACAAGGCCCTTAAGCCGCAAAAGATTGATTTTTTATCGATGTGGCATCTCTGAGAGTGAAGAGAAGAGTGAACCTGGATAACAGTGGTTGAGGGGTGGTCTCTAAGCTAGGTTCAAGGCTGAAACCAAGAGAATCCAAGTGGTTGTTCTCCTCAGAGATCCCAGTCTGAAGAAGAGTTTTGCCATCATCTCGGACTTTCTTTCCTTGAACCATCAGCCCGACTCGAAGTCCATCACCCAGTATGGTGGTCACTGCTTCCATCACCATCCGCTGACAACCCCGACATTACAAAAATACAAATATAAGTTCTTCTTGATCAGGATTTTCAGCACAACTAGGTTTTGTTATTACACCTTCAAGGAGCCAACAGTAGCAGTTTCTGGAATCTCTACGAAAAGCTCAGGCACCCTAAAAGACTTGATCCGCAGCTTCACTAAAGAGTAACAAAACAAAACAAAAATATTTCAACGAAACAATAAGCGAACAAAGGATAGATTGAGACTTGAGACTCCATTAAATTACCATGATGATCCCTTGACACAAAGGACGCATTTCGACTTTTCATGGAAGATATTGTTCTGCTTCCTGCGGATGAATTTGCAAAACCGTGTTACAACAGCAAAGACTTACAACATACTAACAAGAGAATGAGAAGATTACAAGTTTTGGACCTTTATGAGTCTTTCCTTGCAAACGGTAATCATCAGAGTTCGAGTCGTAAACACTGTCAAAGTATTTCCTTTTCTTGATGGGATAACTCCTCTGATGATGGTGCAAGTAATAACTCCTCTTTGAGCAATACCATGGCTTTGCATCTGCAAATACCAAACATCAAATCACAATAATAAAGATAGTCAAAACTAAAACAAAAGGCGATTTTACCTGTGTTGTTCTTCGAACCTCCTTTCCAATGTCTAGATGCCAATATCTTCCTAATTCTTCTGTCTCCAATACGAGGCACAGGCCTAGTCATACGAGTTCGAATGTAACCCGAAAAGTTTTCATCATCATCATTTCTACTAAACAAATTTACATCATCCCGAGACTCGTTGGGACTACCGTTCCCACATGCTCCCACCTCGGTACTACTGTTACTACCTATACTAGCTACAACATCAGGCTTTACATCACCACTCACACCCAAACTACTAAAACCCTCCACCTCCTTTCCTACTTTGTCACCTACCAACAAGTGATTAGGATTTGTTATCACAGAGCTAAATCCACACTTGCCATTGTCAAATAGGCTCGGGGATTCCGAATAAGGAACCGCCTTTACGGGGTTTTCATCAGCCGGGTATTCATTCTTTACAGTATTTTGTACAACTAGACACGCGTTTACCGGACTTTTGCTCTCGAGAAGCAAGCTTCCAGCTACGGTGGCCAATAAGTCAATCGCGCACATCTTATCATCTCCTGGTATCTTCTTTTCGTAAATGCGCTTCTTCTAGCAAAAATGTGAACAAACATGCGAGTGATCATTCATGTAACTGATAAATTCTTTAACAGCTAAACAGAGAATATAGCAAAGGGTCATTTACCCGGAGTGATCTCGGAGCTCGAGCTTGAGCAGGTAATTTGTAACCATCATCTCCAAATTCTAAGACTTTATGTGACACCATTACTTGGATGCATAACACAGATGATGTGATTGCCACAAGCGATAAGCAGCGAATAAAACTCACCAATCTGTAGTATATAAGAAACAAGAACCATAAGAAGACTCAATTCAATTCAAGAATCACAGATCGGTAATATCAAATCAAATCTGATAAACCATTCTAAAACCCTAATAAACACAAGATCCGAATTGAAGAACACAAAACGTAATTCAATTATAAAAAAGCTTCGATCTTTGAATTAAAGGATAAACAGATCAACTTAGAACAAAAAGAGAGACACTTTCAAATTCTCAGATCGGAGTTCACAGATCGATGAATGAGATGATTCTGATCATATAAGAAAACGAAAAATTTCAATCGAAGATGATGATAAGTTCAAAAAGATAACAAAAACCCTTTTAAGATCCAAACCAAAAGAACTTGAATTTGAAAATTCCAAATCTAAATTCACATAAAAAATGAATTTTTACTAAGTTTCTCGATGATCAAACAAACACAAAAACTTTTGACAAAATCGAGAACACAAAAACCATCAAAAAAAGTTTAAATCTTTCTCACCTTTCGATGAATCTTCAGTTCCAAGACAATATAGATATCTGAAATTTTTGACAATTTCTCCAGAAAAATGAGAGATCGGAGACGAAGGAATCAGAATTCTTTACGCACTTAATCTAAAATCTTTTCCCCAGTTTTTCCTCTAACCCATGTTTTTTTTACCCAAGAAAGTGATGGAAATTTTTTTTTTTTACTTGTATCAAACGTTACCTATATGATTTTTTTTTCCTTCAACACAAAGGATTTTATCAAATCTCTCTTTTTCGATTACCAAATTATAAACAAAAACCCTTATAAGAAGAACACGACCACGTCTTTCTTGCTTAAACCCCCATAGCCATATAACTCAACCAACCACCGGAGCTACCGGTATTACCAGACCCGTTGTTACCGGTTATAGCAAGTAAAACATTCACCTAAAGACTCGTTGCTTTTCCATGGTCGATGGCCCACGACACACTCGTAACTCGTTAAGTCCTTAGATCTTGACACGTGGTACTGATGTAGTCATCACATGGCTTTGGTTCGTAGCCTTTTGAGTAAATTTCGTCTTGTCATGATAATAATATTAACAAAAAAAAGAATTTCGGGAAAGGAAAAATGTATTTTTGGGTTTATGAGTATTATTTTTAGTTTATATTTGGAATATTCGTTTGTGCTTTTATGTTTTCCTTTTGTATTTTAATATTTTTATTTTTGAGGTTTTTCTTAATAGGAAGAAAATGATAAAATTCCCATAAATATATATATATATATATTTTTTTTTTTGGGCAACATTCCCATAAATATTTATGTTTTAGGAATCACGTAAAAGATAAGATGGTCCCTAGTTTGCTATATTGTATAATTATGAGGTAGTCGATTCATATTAAATGATATTAAATAAAACTGAATATGGTATATGAATTTCATAGTTTTAAAAGAAACATACTTCTTCCGTTTTCATGTTTTAGAACAAAAGTTTTGTATTATTAGATAAGTGTTTAATTTTTAATACAATACTAATTAGTTATTTGCTTTTAATGATTTATATTCTGTAAATTTTTATACTGAAAGAACCGTGTTTTTAGGTAGATAATAAATTACATTTTGATTTCTAAATAAACCAAACAAAATTAAAAGGTAATTTATGTACAAAAACCTTTAACATCATATTAAAATATATATATATTTGTAAAAAATTTATTTTGAAAATAAATGAAAATTTAATAATAATATGAACCATTTTACATAGTAAATGTGACAAGAAAACTAAAACGTAAAGATTCGTTCTCGATCTATAATTGAGTATGTGGGATTCTTCTCCTCAACTATAGCAAAGAGCGAGTTTGTCTTCAAGAACTAATTCAGTGTTTGAATTTGTTGTCAGCTCTAAGTATTGTTCAAATATTTCTCTGTACACTCTCATAATTTCATTTCATACGTCGATTTCTCTAACGTTTCACTCACCATTTTTTTTTTTTTCGTCACTCACCATTTTAATAAATCTGATAAGGGAACGAGTTTAAATTTAACAAAAGCTGAGAAGAAAAAAAAATCAAAAGTCAACATTTACGTTCAAGTTTCAAAATATTATATCCTGTGTTGGACACAAATTATTTTTTTTAGCCCCACAATCATTAATTTGAAAGAAAAAAAAAAAGGCCTACCCCTTTTCCTAAATTACAAATAAAATAATTATGTCATCTTATCCTATCTCGAAAAAGTTCGAAAGGATAAAAGGTGGGTGGTTTTGAATTTATATCATACGAACACCACCGTTCAATATTAAATCTGTTGGAGAGAAAAATAAAAAGAATATTCTAATATGCATACAACCAAACATTTACGCAATTTCATGCATAGAATAGTAAATACGTAATAAGAAAAAAGTACTGTATAGTTTATGTGTTTTTGAGGATTTAAGTATGATGGTAAAATTTGATAGACTTGTCAGTAAAAAATTTAGCTCAGTAAAGAGAATTAATCAGGTTCATTTTCTTATATTATATGTGATCTGGTCCAGTTAACATCTAACATTTGTACAACCCAGAGAAACATTTAACTTTTGTTATGGTTTTTTAATCTTTTTGAAGGGACATCACAAATAGTCGATGAACTTTTCTAAATTTAAAGTCAGGATGTTAAATACTTTTTCTTTGAGATAACAATTAACCAGTCAAAATAATAAGGGTTTATCCGTTAGCTTTGTCAATACGAGCTTTATTATATTTAAAAAGCTAAAATATAACAACGAGCGTTTTTGTTTAGTTTAGTTAGAAATTATGATATATATTTTTCTAGATTATTTTTTGGTTGATGAATGATGTAGATTCGATTCACTCCAATCATATATATGAAAGTTGGCCAACTCTTTCCATATGATTGACACATCATCACTTTAACATTTGCCCTATGTCCACTAAATAATTAATGTAAGCTCTTCAACTTCTAATTTATAGATTAATGATGTATTTATTATTTAATTTTTCATATTTAATTGTACTAATACTAAATTTATTTTGTTATTATATGTTTTCAATAAAATTATTTTATCGGTTTTCTCATACTCGAAGATGTTTTTCTGTAATCTTAACTCAAATAATGAGTGTATAGTTGTCATGAATTATTTAATAGTTTGAATAGTTTGCAGATTTTTATCTATATAATAAATCACCGAGGGTAAAGAGTATGTAAGAAGTTTAATCATCAAATTCTTAATTAGGTTTCGAGAATCCCAGCATTACCCTCTATTTAATTGGTTTAAGACGAACATTGTTTAGGAAATGTGTATATGATGCATTGTTGAAAATGTTGTTTGAAAAAAATATTTTAATAATAAAAATAATTATTTATTACATGAGTGAATGATTAGATAATTAAAATTATATTTAAATTAAACGATAAAAAAATCTGAAAATATACCGCAGCGTAGTGCAGATGATTATCGACAAATCAACCGAAAATATCTTTTTTGAAAACTCGTTATTTTCGACGGGGGTGTATATGTTACTTTTGGTAATTATTCATCTCCACGCCGTTAGAATTCCTCGAATTTTGAGGTGGAGAATTTTTCCCATTTTGTTTTCTGATAGGAAACAAACGATAACTGAAAAGTGCGATAAGAACCCCTTTTTTATCCACTGCATAAGACAGAAAAGAATTATAGTCTTTGACGACAATGTTCTTAGCCATTTTAGAAAGAAAAAAAATTCTTAAACAAAGATCTAAAGAAAATATTTACTGTTCATAAACAACGAGCGTAAAATGTCAAAATTTAAAAATGCGTCTGCCGGGAGTCGAACCCGGGTCTATTGCTTGGAAGGCAATTATCCTAACCGTTGGACTACAGACGCTTTGGTTCATATTTTCACACTGTTCTGTTATAACTTGAACTTATTCCAAATTATGTCAGTATGCTTCCGTATATCATTTAGGACAAAGGCAGAGAAGCATAGATAGATAGAGCCTATGCATAACTGATGATTCACAATTTAAAGCAGAGAGAACTGAGCAGAGAAGTACCGCACATCGAACTTTAGATTTCATAACTTTGTTACTATCGGATTCTCTCAAAGGCAATAATATAGACATACATTGCCTTCAAATTATCTAAGAAAATGTTAAGAAAGTACATTACAACTCAAATCAAAGTGTTACTAAAACTATCACTACTAAAAAATTAACCTGCATTCCAACCAACGATCAGTAAATACTAAGTAGATATGATAATCTAGCAGCGCGTGTTATTACAATTTGTGAGTTTCTGCAGCAATCTTCTAGAACATCGTTTTTCCAGCGTTTTGGGAGGTGACAAGAGTGAATACTCTGTCCCAATCTTGGCTGACAGATTCTTGAATCTTGTAGTCCCCAATGAAAGGCAACCAAGCTTCTTCTGAACCGTTTATCCCAGTCCAAGTAACCTTCTCCGGCACATTCAGAAAATCGAAGTTCAACGGCTTTGGCGGTGGCTCAGTAACCTTTTTGTTGGATTTTGTCTGCCGCCTAGCGCTTCCTCTACCTTCAGAATGCTACAAAAATGTGCAAAAACAACAACAGTTCAGGTAAAACACGGGTTTAAACCTTAAGGTAATGTCTACTAACAAACTCACTTCGGAATGTGAGTCTCCGTTTTCCGCTGTCTTGACGGACTTCTTTTTAGGCGTCCCGTGTTCCAAATAGTACAAAACCTCGTTCTTGGACCGGAACTTACGACCCGTAATCGGTTCGTAGTAGAACTACATTACAAATACAAGACATCATCAAGCACTGCATTATCATATTCACACCTACAACATCCTAAACAGAGCAATCTTCATCCAACAAGCATACATACAGCAACGTTACACTTAAAGACTAGTTATAAAGTCTCCAAATACCTTAAAATATAAACCAATAAGATCATCATAACCTAACTTCAATACCCAATTTCATAAATACTAAGAAAAAGTTCCAATTCAAATCAACAAACAACATAACATTTCCATTTGTACGGACGATTCTATCTGCGAAGGAATTGAAAGGGCTGAGATTTTTTCACCTTATCAACAGTACCAGCTTTAGTGCCAGAGGTTCGAACCCTAATTTCGGTTCTCCAATCAGGAGGAAGCCAATTATCATCCCCTGGCGTCGCACGTTTCCGTGACTTCGAATCCACCGGAGTAGCCGGGTTCTCCGGTGGTGGTTGAGCCTGATCCGTGCCGTTCGACATTTCCGGAAACAAACCCTGTGGAGGTCTCCAGAGAAAGGTATGATTGAGTGAGTGTATATAAAATTGAGAGATTTTAATATTCCTTTCTTTTTGACTGAATCAGACAGAGTAAAAGACAGAAGTACAATTTGTAAGTTAGAAGTTTTGTTTCTGTTTTAAAGTTTGAGCTCGAGGAATGGCTTAATTAGCCACGTTGCAGTTTTTGGGCTTTTGGGCCCATTAAGGTAAATTAATTTCTTGTTGTGAATTAGAGTGGATAAAATATTTGTAACCGAAATCAAAATCGAAATGTGTGTAACTGATATAAATTATTTGAACAACTATGGGCCGATCGGTAAGGATGACGGTAAATGTTTTGGCTTTAAAAACTTTTACCATAGAAAATTTGGATGTAGAGACTTAACTGTTGAGATTTTAGATGTTAAATTCTGATTGGTAATATAAAGTTGTAAAAGCTTGAGTACTATTTTTACTATTATTAAATATATTTTTGTAAATAAAATTATGTTAAAATTGAATTATGTTTCAACATAGTGACACAAATATATTTTATTAATAATATAAAATTAAAATACAAAAAATATTCTTAAATAAATATTCTCAACAAATAAACTGCACATGTAATAAATAAATTATTTATTAGTAAATTGGATCTTAAAAGAAAATATAAAATTAATAATAATTAATTAATCAAAAATGATTTGTGAAAAAATATATATAAAATTGTAGAAAGTTTTTAATTATCATGGGAGAAGAAAAAGAAAAGTTTTAATATTTATTTGTTTGAAAGCCATGTAATCGTGACTTTAAAAAAAAAAAGGAAACAAAGAACAAATAAAAACAAGGCTTTGAGAACTTTAAAAAAAAATAAAGTCAAGAAAGCATGACTGTTAAAATAAAAACTGTGAGGACTTTAAAACACCTTTAAAGCTATGAGAGCATCCACATCGGTGATCAGTATATTGGATGTCTTAACTGCCAAATGAAGAGAGAGAAATTTATTGATAAAATGAACAGAGAGAAAATTGTTGGTCAAATGAAGAGAAAAAATAAAAAACAATAACACCAACCAATAGCATGGTGACACATTCGTGTTTTCCCGTATCAAAAAATGTTTTTCCACAGACATTAAAGTCATCATGTCACTCCTATTCAGCGCATTAATTCTCATCTTCCTATTTTTTTTATTCTGTTAAAATTTGAAGACACCTTTTAAATTTGTCCGATGAGGATGGTCTGAGAGTCCCTTCCCAATCACCCCCAAATACAATTAATTTGCAACTATTTACATCCTTATTAATGGTTTCAATTATCAAATGTTATTAATTTATGATTATTACATTATGTAGCAAAACTTCCACGTTTAGCAAAACTTCCACGTTTAGCAAAACTTACTAGGAGTGAGTGATTTTTTGGGAGCCACTCGCTCACGTCTCCACAATCAAACCGAACACGATCATGCTCCCAAAAAACAACTCCTAGTAAGTTTTGCTAAACGTGGAAGTCATAAAATAAACTCATTCACGATCATGTTGGGATCTAGAGTTGTTCATCAACTTTACTTCCTAATTCTCACTCTCATCCTTCCCTTCTCCGCTGCATATCAAGTCGGCGTAAACTACGGCACCGTGGCCAACAACCTCCCACCGCCTCACCAAGTCGTCAACTTCATCAAAACAAAAACAATAATCAACCACGTCAAAATCTTCGACACAAACCACGACATCCTCGCCGCATTTTCCGGCATTACAGGAATCTCCCTCACCGTCACCGTCCCAAACTCCGATATCATTTCTCTTTCCAAGCTTTCCAACGCACGTTCATGGCTCTCCGACAACCTCCTCCCCTTCCTCCTAACAACTTCAATCCGTTACATTGCTGTCGGAAACGAAGTCGTCGCCACATCCGACAAAACCCTCATCACTCATCTCCTTCCCGCTATGGAGACGCTTACGTTAGCATTACACCTTGCTAACGTCAGTAGGATCTTAGTCTCGACGCCTCACTCGCTCGGTATCCTCTCAGGCTCCTCCGAGCCACCTAGCTCCGGAAAGTTCCGTAAAGGGTACGACAAAGCCATCTTCTCTCCAATCCTAGACTTCCACAACCGCACCAAGTCTCCTTTTATGGTTAACCCGTATCCATATTTCGGTTTCGGACCTGAAACGTTAAACTACGCACTCTTTAACACAAACGACGTTGTATATGTTGACCCGGTTACGAAGTTGAACTACACCAACATGTTCGACGCTCAGCTTGATGCTGTTTACTCCGCAATGAAACGATTTGGGTACGGTGACGTGGACATTGTTGTGGCTGAGACCGGTTGGCCTTCAGCTGGTGAACCGAACCAAACCGGCGTCGGTTTAGATTATGCCGCAGCTTACAATGGGAACCTTATAAAGCATGTGAATTCTGGTAAGGGCACTCCATTGATGCCAAACCGGGTTTTCGAAACTTATGTTTTTTCTCTCTTCAACGAGAATCTCAAATCTTCGGTTTCAGAGCAAAACTTCGGTTTGTTTAAACCGGACTTCACCCCGGTTTACGATGTCGGTATCATGAAAACAAATAAGGTATATACGCTTCAATTATTGTAACCAAGTTTCAAGGTGTTAAACAATATTGTACAGTAAGTTCCTCTGTATAAAAAGATGAAATAGTATTTTTTGGTAACAGAAGCTGCACAAATGTATGAGGATGGTGTGTTAGCGTATGTAGACGTTAAGATTTTAGCTGATGTTCATATTAGAGCATTTGAGGATGTTCAACCTTGCGTCGATATTTCAACTTCAACCAAATCGTCAAACTGAAGAAAAAGCTCCCAAGCTTGTGGAGAGTTTGTCTCCTTTGATATACCTATGCCACTGAGGGTTCAATTTTTATTTGAATTATTGCTTTGTTGGTTTATGCTATTAGAAATATACTAAATTAATAAAAGTTCCTTTTTGTTTTTTTTTTATATGTAGAAATGATATTGTTTTCTAATCATAATTGGAAAACAATAATTTTGCTTAGATATGATAATTTTAGATTCATACCACCAAAATTTTATTTTTTGGCTTAAATCACAAGTCACAACCAATAAACCAATAACCCAAAAAGCTATCTCCTGCATGGTACTTTAAAATATAGATGATAAAATACTTGACAAATTGTACGACCAAATCGTTGAATCATGATTTATTGGTTTAGTTGCCGCTCTTATCTGTTAGGTTTTTCTTGATCCCAATGATATCCCCTATGTCCTTGTCGATGATATATTCTTTCTCATTCACCCTCCAATTCCCGCGGCCGATGCCATTGTTGTTGTCTCCCGTGATCTCCCCTTTGAATACTTACCACGACCAATCTTCTTCTCGGAGATTTGAGTTCTTGTCGAGAAGTAGTACCACTCGTCTTCTTTGAAAAAAGAATTGTTGGAATGGTCAAGCAACCATGGCTCCTTGGCATAAACATCCTTCATCACTATGAAGTTTCTGGAGTCTTCACATCTTAGCTCACGTTTAAGATTAATCGTTGATGACTTCTTAGTACGTTGGATCAAAGTGAATCCTTTCGTCTTCTTCGAAGTATTCCATCAACATCTTTATGATTTTCAAAGGATTAAGATTTTTTGTGAGTTGAGAGATTACTAAAATTAAAACTAAGATAATAAATTTCCGATGATTAACTATAAGAAAAGAAGTGAGCACAATTGTAAATTTAATTAACTTGTGAATAGCTTGTACAAAAAAACCTTTATAAATTAAGAAAATTTTCCGGTCTCGAGTCGGGTCAGCGTAATATTTAACCTAAAATAATAAAAAAATGTTTGAAAATTAAATGTTATTATATGTTCACATCAGTATCATAAATTAATAATTGTATAAATTTATCAATATATATATAATACATATATAATACATCCTACTATATTATTTGGGAAGTACATTTTAAATGTAACCTTAATTTTTGTAAGTAATTACATAGGTATGCCATTAGAAATAAAATTTTAAAGAGTAAATTAATTTATCTCTTTAAGGATTAAAAAGTCAAATACTAATTTAATTAAAAAACGAAATACATTATTAATTTCCAAAAATAATAACCAATCATAGTCAACATATAAGATTTGATATCTAAATTTTAATTAATTTAATTTAATTAGAAAAACGAAATACATTATTAATTTCTAAAAAAGTAACCAATTAAAATCAACAAATTATATTTGATATCTAAATTATCATATTAATTTTTTATTAATTATTATAGTTCACTTCTCATTTTTATATGATTTTATTTTTTCAGAAAAATAATATCATCATTATAAAAAAACAACTAAAGTTTTTTCCCATATGCCATAAATTGAATTTTTAAAAACAAATATAAACTGTTCAATACATAAAAAAATATTATAACGGATAAAAAATAGATTTAAGAAAACTTTCTACTAAGTAACGGGTCATAATTTGAAATATTTATATTCAATTTCATACATATTATATTGAAAATTTATAATCTTATATACTACAATAATTAATAACATATTAGATGTGATTTAATTTTTAATACAAGTTGGAAATCCTAGAATTGCATGTTTAGATCGATATTAATACAAGATGGTATACTACAGATGAAACTCTTAAATTAACAATCAAACTACAAGTGTATAATCTTAAACACTAAACAATATAGATAATATCAACAAAACATATACAACTCACAGTTTACTATACATTTAAAATCAAATAAAATAATATCAAATATTTTTAAATCATCTTTACAATAAAAAATTTTAGTTTAACTAAAATATATACCGCAAGTTAATATCTAGATTATAGGGCTTATTGGATCTAAAGACGGATCATCAAAGATTAGAAGCAAAATATATTGAATATTCAAATATCTATCTGTTACCAAATTATAAACAAATAAGTCAATTTAATATTTTATATACGAAATCAATTAAATCTTAATCACATAAAAATTAGCACAAAAAAAGTATTCATCAATTAAAATTTTATCAAATCTCTGTGTTATATAAGTTTTGATACTATATTCGAATAAAGTGTAATATACCTTTTCAATTTGTATTCTTTAACTAATTTATGCTAACTAATATATTTGCTAATCTTATACCTATCAAAACCGACTATCGTTTCTTATCTCTATAGTATTTTTGCAAGACTTTTTTGGTGGATTTGGATAAAAGTGCATTCGGGTCATATGGACATTCTCCTATTAAATAAATATGGTGCACTCCTATGTTATTAGCTAAAATGTTTAGATTCTAATTCAGAATCATATCATTAATAAAATAAATATTAATAAAATTAATATTAACAAAATAAATAGCTTTTTGACAAGACGGATTTGGAGGGACGGGTTTTTGAATCAACATTAATAAAAAAGTAAAATATAATTAATCCACCGTTTTAATACGGGTTAAATCTTTAATTTATTATTTTTTAAGACCACTAATATTAAACATATCAAATCATCCTAATTTAGAAAAGATTATATAAAACCAAAAATGTTATGTGGTATGCATAATGTTACTATATATAAAATTAAACTATAGATATAAATGTATTAGAGAATGATACAATTTGCAAAACTTTTCTATATAAAAAATTATTCTTAAATTTTAAAAATTACTATTTTAAAAAAAAATCATGGACGGTAAAAAAATTACAGAACGAGTTCTATTTTGGAATTAGGTTATATGGTGGATGTATTTGAATCAATATTTATTAAATTTTAAAATATTATTAATATGCTGTTTTAATAGGGGTTAAAACTTCAGTTTTTTTACAATTATCTCATGGATTCGTGGTATACCGTTACTTAATAACAATTATAAACTGTAAAATATAAATATTTTATAAAAATAAAATTTGCAAGTTTTAATATATATTACTTTTAAAAAATAAATCGTCCCGCGGTATACCGCGGGTTAAAATCTAGTATATATATAAATATGTAAGAAAATTTAATAAAGTATAATTTTAGTATTGTTTGTTTTTCTTAACTATGTATTAATCCTAGGGTTCACTAATAATATTTTAGTACGTCAAAATCTTTTTGTATTGTTTTCAAGGTATAAATAATTTTTTGTTATCTTGGATTTGGTTTTAAAAGGATATTGATTTCTATTAAAAAACACAATTTATTTCATATTCATTTTTTTCAAAATTACAAAATTAACTAGAAGTGTGTATAATCTAATAATTCTTCATTTATCGATAAATTAATAGAATTTTGCAGTGTGACACTATTAATTTATAAAAAAAAATATTTTGATTAAAATTGAATTGTCCTTGATTACATATAGAAAATCAGGTTTCTATACATAAGTCTAAGTTACATTAATATTTTTGAATTGACACTTAAAATGATTATGAAAGAAGAAAGACCGTAGGCCATTGTTTCAAATCCTATAACTAAGACATGACCTTGGTTATATCATAAACTTAAGCAATAGTAAACAAAACTTCCAACAACTTGACTTCTTAAATTTCAATGGGTTTAATTATATTCCATAGCTAAACTTAAATAGTTTTTTTTAATATTCAAAAGGTGACTTTTTCTTTCCTTTTTTGGTATATGTACAAAATAACCATGAAACCAAAAAGAATAGAGTAAATGACTATGGGCAATAGTACTTTATCGGAGAGGCAAATAAAATTACTAATATATCATTTTCTCATTTTCTCTTTCATCTTCTCTCTCTTTTTTTCTCTTTCTTTCACTCTCTTTTCTAAGATTCTTTCTATCGCCGGATTTATGTCATCGACTTCTCTTCATTTTATGGATATTGTCTACCACCACTTACTCCGTAATAATATTACGGTGACCATGACCAAATGCCAAATTGTTTTTTCTTTATTTTTATTTGATTCGTGTTACTTCGTAAACTTTTATGGTTTTTCTGAATTTTATGTAATATTTTATGATATACTGGTATCTTTCCGTTTTAACATACTATATTTATGTTTTACATATGATTTTTTAATATGTCATGATGTTGTTTATTTTGACATGCTATTGTTCAAAAATACATAAGATTTTGGACAAATAGCAAGTTGTTTCTTTCGTTATTTTTATTTGATTCGTGTTATTTTTAAAAAGTACATAGATTTTTTTTTCTTTAATTTTTTGCCGTTAGATGACTCCCTTTCTGGACTACTTACTCTGTAATAATATCACGACGATTATTATTTCGTTATTTTTATTTGATTCATGTTATTTTAAAAAAGCACATGATTTCTTTTTTTTTTTCTTTAGTTTTTTGCCATTAGATGACTCCCTTTCTAGACTACTTACCCTGTAATAATATCACGATGATTATGGCTTCCACCTCTAGATCTCTTTTCTTTTCTTTTTCTTACTGAACCTTCGGAGTCTCTTTTCTTTTTCTCACTAAACCTTATGAAATCTCTATCACCATAAATAAAAGTATCATTGTAAAAACTATAAGTTTACAAAGTTAATTGGTCTTTTCTTTACCCCTACTCCACCACAAAAAGAATCATTTACCCAACATTTCTCACGGGAGAACGGCCTATTCCACCATGAATTTAGTTGCTTTATCGTATTCATACATAGAACTTTGAGTCGTGCTTATAACTACATGAACTTAACTAAATTTTGCATTTCCTACACAATATAAATTCAGTCAAAACCATCAATTCGACAAACGGTGTTATTGTTCCGTTAACGAGTGCTAACTGGGATGCCACGTCGTATCACAAAACATGTAGTTAAGTTCATGTAGTTATAAACACGACTCAAAGTTTCTTCTCCACCAGCTTATTCTCAGTTTCCATTCTCCAATTTTCCTTCCAAAACATGGATGTTCCTCGTGGTCTGATATTCAAAGAAAAGCATCTCCCGTAAACTTGAAAATCTCCATGAACATTTTTTATTATTTTTAATTTATTACATTATATATAATTGTTCAAACGACCAAAATAACAATTGTTACCTTGGCTCTACTGGTTCCAAAGTGGAGTAATAATGCCAAAGGTTGTTGGTTTGATTCTCCACTTTGTAAGATTTTGTTTCAGATTTTTTATTTTCTATAATTGAACAAAACGACGCCGTTTTGTGATACGACGTGGCATCCCAGTCAGCACTCGTTAACAAAATAGTAACACCGTTTGTCGAATTGATGGTTTTGACCGAATTTACATAGGAAATTCAAATTTTAGTTAAGTTCATGTAGTTATAAGCACGACTCAAAGTTATGTGTATGAATACGATAAAACAACTAAGTTCATGATGGAATAGGCCGTTCCCCCCATTTCTCACATATGATTAGTTTCTTAATTATGATGTCAAATATCGCTATCCACTAATATTACCTTTTTTTTTTTTAACAACAGAGAAGGTGGCTTTTTCTATACCTATAAAGAATTTCAATTACCAAATTTAGTTAATTTATTATCACTAATTTAATAAATAGACATTCACGAAAATCAGTCACTCGCTCACGTCTACATGAATCAAGTAGTAGTATTGTAGTAATGTTCCACAATCAAACCGAATATGATCTGCTCCCAAAAATAACTCATAGTGAGTTTTGCCAAACGTAGAAGTTGTAACTTTAATAAACTCGTACACGATCATGATGAGAACTCAAGTTGTTTCATCTACATCTCATCTCTTCTCTTCTCTTCCTTCTCTTGGAGAGTTACACTCTTTCTCTCGTCTTCAACGAAGATCACAAATCAAATCTACGGTTCCGAGCAAAACTTCGGTTTGATTAAACTAGACTTACCAATGTCGATATCATTAAAACAAATAAGGTACCTTTAGATTAGATTAGAGCTCGATTTCTTTTGTAACAAAGTTTCAAGATGTTAAGCAATATTACACATTGAAAATTTGGAACTGGTCGATGTAATACTGATATGATATGATATTCTCTAGACTCCATTGAAATACAAGTCAATATCAATATCAGAACTGGATACAGTCAAAATAATTTCACAGTACAAGATGTTCAAAAAACAGTATCGGAGTAGTAACCTGAACAACTAACAACCGGTTTATTCTGGTTTCGGACTCGTAAACCGTACGAAAAAACCAAACAGAAAAAGCAGACTATATCAGTCTTGGGTTGGTGCGTTCTGATTGAGCTCAGCAAACCGCATACCAACACGCATCGTATGCTTAAGGAACTTCTCAGCGCAACGCATCACACAAGTCTCCTCTTGTTTCTGCAGAGATTTGCGTGTGAAGCTATCAACACAGTCCACGAAACACCTCTCCACCAATGAATTGTACATCCTCAAACTGAAATTCACCAAAAACAAAACTCAACAAAAGTAGCCAAAGTTAAGGCCTAAACACAAAACAACAATAGGCATTGCATAAGTTGTTACAACCTAAATAATGTGAAGATTTTGTGAGTTTTGACAACAACACACAAAATGAGACAACACAGTTACATCTTAAAGAACAATTTCACTAACTCTAATCCAAACTTTTGTTTATCAATGAACCATAAGGACCCAAAGATCTATAATTAGCCAGAAATAAGTACACACTAACCTTGAATCAATATTCTAAAGCAAATCTAATTAGCTTTGAACTATAAGAACAAAGATTTCAAGGAGCTAAAAGTCAATTTTTTTGGGAGAATCCTAAATGAAAAACAGAGAAACCGATCTAAGTGACGAACCTATCACGGAGCTGAAGCTGATCGATCATGGAGGCCATTTTGGCTTTGTCTTCTTCAGGAAGACCATCAAGTCCAGCCATCATGCTTGCGTCCATTTTTTTCCCAACTCTTTTCTTTCGACTACAGATTCAATTCTTCATCGCCTCCTTGTTCTGTGCTTAAGACTTAAACCCTAGCGATTTTCTTTATTGGGCCTGGTGGGCTTTATTACTTAGACTTGATTAAAGCCTAATGTTTTACTAATTAGGCCCGATATATAGTAACGGTACCAAATATATAATACTCGCCTACATACATATGGTTATCTTACTTATCTAAATAGTCTCATAAACTATTTGAATTCCTTTCTAAATCAAATACACTAAACTTGAGGGAAAAAAAACAATCTAAACGGTAATCCTAATTCGATATTTTATCTAATCCAAGTAATTGCATTGTACTATTGTTGATTAAGATTAAGTGACTGCAGCTTAATTAATTCACAGCTAGGAAACTCACATGCAAACGAAAAAAACTTTAATGACATTATTATTAAAACTATACCCCACGTGGGCACCACATAAAATACATTAATTTTATTTCAATCAAATAAATCTTCTCACCAAAATCTAATCACTACAAGACTAGAAGTGTCCACAAAAGCATCTCTCTTTCTGACACAATGACATCTGTTTTGTTCTACGCGTGAACTTCAAACTCCCAAACACCGCGCGTCATACAATTCCCAACGATGTCTCTAATTTTAATTTCGTCCACCAAACTTCACTCACACATCACTCCCATCTCTCTATCCACTCACTTCCTTCTCTGTGTTCTTCTCTTTACCAATCTCATGACCTAACTCAAAAAATAATGGCGAACGTAATCTCAATTTCCCATTTTACCCTTCTCGCATTACCTTATTTACTTCTCCTCCTATCTTCCACCGCCGCCGCAATTAACGTCACCGCCGTCCTCTCCTCTTTCCCTAATCTCTCATCTTTCTCAAACCTCCTCGTCTCTTCCGGCATCGCTGCCGAACTCTCCGGTAGAAACTCATTAACCCTCCTCGCCGTTCCCAATTCTCAATTCTCCTCCGCCTCCTTGGACCTCACGCGCCGCCTACCTCCTTCCGCCCTAGCAGATCTCCTCCGCTTCCATGTCCTCCTCCAGTTCCTTTCAGATTCCGATCTCCGACGTATTCCACCGTCAGGCTCCGCCGTCACTACTCTCTACGAAGCTTCCGGTCGTACATTCTTTGGATCTGGATCCGTTAACGTAACCCGTGACCCGGCTTCAGGATCCGTCACGATCGGATCTCCAGCCACCAAAAACGTCACTGTGTTAAAGCTTCTCGAGACCAAACCTCCCAACATAACCGTCCTCACCGTGGACTCCCTCATCGTCCCCACCGGAATCGATATCACCGCATCGGAGACTCTCACTCCACCGCCGACGTCAACATCTCTCTCCCCTCCACCGGCGGGAATCAATCTCACTCAGATACTAATCAACGGACACAACTTCAACGTCGCTCTATCCCTCCTCGTCGCTTCCGGTGTCATAACAGAATTCGAAAACGACGAACGTGGCGCCGGCATCACAGTCTTCGTCCCCACCGACTCCGCCTTCTCCGATCTCCCTTCCAACGTTAACCTCCAGTCATTACCGGCGGAGCAAAAAGCATTCGTGTTAAAATTCCACGTGCTACATTCATACTACACTCTCGGTTCACTAGAATCAATAACCAACCCGGTTCAACCGACATTAGCCACTGAAGAAATGGGAGCCGGTTCATACACTCTCAACATCTCCCGGGTTAACGGGTCAATCGTAACGATCAATTCGGGTGTGGTTTTAGCTGTTGTGACTCAAACGGCTTTTGATCAAAACCCGGTTTCTGTTTTCGGAGTATCCAAAGTTCTTTTGCCTAAAGAACTATTTCCAAAATCGGGTCAACCCGTTGCCACAGCTCCTCCACAGGAGATTTCTTTGTCGCCGGAGAGTTCTAGTGAACAGCCGTCACGACTAGTATCACCACCGCGTGAGATAGTTTCTTCCGGCGCGGTTAAAAGACCACTTGGTTTCTTGGTCTTGTGGTGTTGGTGTATAGCATTTTGTTATGTTTTGGTATGATTTTTTTTTCTTTCTTTCTTTTATCACATAATGTTTTGCCTTCGATTAGGGCTTTATTTATTTTTACTGGATTTTTTTTTTCACAAGGGTTTATATTTATTCACGATAATGTTATTGTATTTGAGTCGAGGAAAAAACAAATTCACTTTCCCATGTAAATTTGGATTGAATGGGCGATTTTGGGTAAAACCCATGACTATATAAATCCTTCATTTTCTCTTTTGCTCTTGAATCATCTTTTACCGAAGGTTATTCCCAGTTTCAACCTAAAATATGTCAATAAATTTTACTTCATCATGCAACCGCGTGACCTCAATTTTCTAAACATTAGTATATTCTAATTTCTACAAATAACACGTGGATTTGTAACTTTTAAATGGTTAATTTATATAGATTGAGGTGTGGTGAAATTCTAAAGAAGTTTGTATGGAATCTAAATATCAGGAGTGAATTAGCTCAGCGGAATAATAAACAGTGAGTGCGTGACAGGTGCAGTAGTGGGTCCTACCAAGTTGACACCGACGGTCCAGATCGCCTATCTCTCAAGTCAATTTCTCGCTAGATTTTCGGGTTATCTAGAGCCGTCGGATCTTAAGATCCCAGTGTCATCAGCGCGCGTGTGGATGTGTACGGCCAGATCTAACTCTACCTTATTCACTTCACTTCACTGACTCCGTGAAAAGAGAAGGGAGTCATTGATCCCCTGTGCTCGCTCACACACTACTACCGTACTATTTTACTAAACCGTATATTTGAGTAATTTAAGATTTTTCTTTTTAACTGTTGATCTTGAAAACGAATTATTCATGTATTTTCAATCGAGAAATTCGTTTTCAAGCTATTAATTTTGTAACTTCTATGTCTTTTTATGAATTTATGAGTTATAAAAATGATTCAAAATCAGATCAGTTGAGGCAATTGATGTGGAATTAATGGTAATTGGTGGTACTATAGTGCTTGACTTTTCCAATGTAAAACGATCAACGATCATTCAAAATTTTCAATCTTGTGGACCTTTTTGGGGATCACAGATTTGGACTTTTCTTGGTTATATTAAAGTTTTTTTTGTCCATATATTCAATGACCAATCTAGAATTCATCTGTTTTTGAACTAACCCAACACTAAAGAAATAGATCCAAAGGCCTCTCTCCTCTCTCTCGTTTTTCTCATATGGTTCTTGATAATAATTTGAAAGAAAGATGTCAATGATGAGCAGAACTCGAAGCAGCATCGCCATGGGAACACCATCTTTCCTTGAGTTGAAGAAACAAGCTTCATTTTTCTTCAAAGAGAAGCTTAAAACGGCGCGTTTAGCTCTCACCGATGTTACTCCTCTTCAACTGTTAGTCTTTTTTATTTTTGGCTTCTTGCTTCTATCTTTTTTTCAGGAGTCTTGGTTTCTAACACAGATTTATGTGTATGTAAATTTGGTTGAAGAATGACTGAGGAAGCTACGGATGGTGAGTCATGTGGACCAAATACACAAACCTTAGGGTCCATTTCAAAGGCTGCTTTTGAGTTTGAAGATTACTTGGCGATTGTTGAAGTCTTGCACAAAAGGTTACATAACTTGTGATTAATCGATACATTTTACTTAAACAAGCATATTCTATTACTGAGATTTGGAGCATTTGTTGTTGTTATTGTTTGGTGTAAATTAGATTGGCAAAGTTCGATAAGAGAAACTGGAGGATGGCTTATAACTCACTAATAGTTGTTGAGCATTTACTCACTCATGGACCAGAGAGTGTTTCCGATGAGTTTCAAGGTGATATAGATGTTATCTCCCAAATGCAAACCTTCCAACAGATTGACGAGAAAGGGTAATGGTTTTAGCGTTTTAAGACGGATCATGTTTGGTATGAAGAGAGTTTCAATGTTCTTAGGCTATAAGGTTTTGTTTTTTGGTAGGTTTAATTGGGGATTAGCTGTTAGAAAGAAAGCAGAGAAGGTTTTAAAGCTACTTGAGAAAGGGGAATTACTTAAGGAAGAAAGGAAGCGAGCTCGTGAGCTGTCTCGAGGGATTCAAGGTTTCGGTAGCTTTAACCACAAGTCTTCATCTCATTCTTTGTCAGAGCATGAAGTCTTACAAGAATCTACAGTCTATAGGAAATGTAATTCCAATTTTACCAAGAATTACGATGAGGATGACCAAGAGAACACTATGGTTTCTCCTAATGACGCCAACCTTTTTCCTCAGCCGCTGGTAGCTGACCCGAGCGAGGAATCTAGGACGGGTATGAAAGAAAATATGGATCCTGAAGATGATGAGAACACAGAGGTAAACCCACTTTTGGGTTTTAGTAAAAAGGAGGGTCAAGAACTAGCCGGAGAAGACGAGAACCATCCATTTACGGATGGCGAGAGTAAGCATACAGTAGTCTTGCTTGATGAGAACACAGATTAAATTTTAATTACGTGATATCGCAATCTGTATAAGAGAAAAAACACGAGAAGAAGATAATGTGTGTATACCAATATGTATACATATCTACAATAATAACACTTCTGTTAATGACTGATCTGTTTTTAACTTGCTTTGTTGCAAGAGAGAGATTAAAATGAACAATGAAGGAAGAATAAAAGAACACAGATAGAAAGATTTAAGTAACTATGGCAGTTGTCTAAAGAATGGATACAATGATATCAAAGTTTTTACCGCACTTGTTTTACTTATTATTTTGAGTAGAATTACTTGGTATCCGTCATACTCGGCTTTAGTAATTCACATCTGCAAATTTGGAACACATGTGGCACATTTTGTATCAATTTATCACACAGTTTATACACAAAAGCACTCAACTATAATATCAGACAAGTATGGTGTTTATAACTCACTCGTAGTTTATGAGCATTTTGCTCACTCACGAACCAGAGAAAATGTTTTCTTATGAGTTTCAAGGTGATAGAGATGTTATCTCAAAAACGCAAATTTCCAACTTGTTTTAGGGTTTAATGGTCAATCATATATGTTTGGTGTGAACAACAATCTATAGACTCTAAATCTTTAAAATTTAACACTTACATAAATATATGTGAAAAATTGAAACTTCCACGAAAGATTGTCTAACAAGTTGAGAGATGAGAACGTATATTGGTCCCACGTCTACTTGAATTATTTTGGACATAGTTACAAACTATATATGCATAGTTTCGAGATAATGTAAGAGAGGTCGAAATTTCATAACAACAAGTCAAGTACGACGGTTTCTTTAATAAAGGTGATGCATAGTTTTGAGATAATATAGGAGAGGTCGAAATTTCATTCCAACAAGTTAAGTACGACGGTTTCTGAAATAAAGAAAACATTTCTTCAATCTTGTGCTTACGGTGATATCCGTGGATTCAAATCGATATTGAGAAGATGGTAGATGCGATCACGGAGTTCGTTGTGGGAAAGATCGGCAACTATCTCATTGAAGAAGCATCAATGTTTATGGCAGTCAAAGAGGATCTAGAAGAGCTGAAGACGGAGTTGACGTGCATCCATGGTTATCTCAAGGACGTTGAAGCGCGAGAAAGAGAAGATGAGGTCTCAAAAGAGTGGTCAAAACTGGTTTTAGATTTCGCTTATGACGTCGAAGATGTTTTGGACACTTATCACTTGAAACTCGAAGAAAGGTCACAAAGGCGAGGCTTGAGGAGATTGACCAACAAAATAGGCAGGAAGATGGATGCGTACAGCATAGTTGATGATATCAGAATTCTCAAGAGAAGAATTTTGGATATCACTCGCAAGAGGGAGACTTATGGTATAGGAGGCTTGAAAGAGCCTCAAGGAGGAGGGAATACTTCAAGTTTGAGAGTGAGACAACTTCGGCGTGCTCGATCTGTTGATCAAGAAGAGGTTGTAGTTGGTTTGGAAGATGATGCTAAGATTCTTTTGGAAAAGCTTCTTGATTATGAAGAGAAAAATAGATTTATTATCTCGATCTTCGGTATGGGAGGCCTTGGAAAGACTGCACTTGCTAGGAAGCTCTACAACTCAAGGGATGTGAAGGAAAGATTCGAATACCGCGCATGGACTTATGTTTCTCAAGAGTATAAAACTGGAGATATACTAATGAGAATCATTAGATCTTTGGGAATGACTTCTGGGGAAGAGTTGGAAAAGATCAGAAAGTTTGCAGAGGAAGAGTTAGAAGTTTACCTTTACGGTCTTCTAGAAGGGAAAAAATATTTGGTGGTGGTGGATGATATATGGGAGCGAGAAGCGTGGGACAGCTTAAAGAGAGCGTTACCTTGCAACCATGAAGGAAGTAGAGTCATCATCACTACGCGTATTAAAGCCGTGGCTGAAGGCGTAGATGGGAGATTCTATGCTCATAAGTTAAGGTTCTTGACGTTTGAAGAAAGCTGGGAGTTGTTTGAACAAAGAGCATTCAGGAATATACAAAGGAAGGATGAAGATTTGCTGAAAACCGGAAAAGAAATGGTTCAAAAATGCAGAGGGTTACCACTTTGTATAGTTGTTCTTGCGGGGCTTTTGTCGAGGAAGACACCAAGCGAGTGGAATGATGTTTGTAACAGTTTATGGAGACGCCTAAAGGATGACTCCATTCATGTTGCCCCTATTGTGTTTGATCTAAGTTTCAAGGAGCTGCGGCATGAGTCCAAACTCTGTTTTCTGTACCTTAGTATCTTCCCAGAGGACTATGAGATTGACCTAGAGAAGTTGATACACTTACTTGTAGCAGAAGGTTTTATACAAGGGGATGAAGAGATGATGATGGAAGATGTGGCTCGGTACTACATCGAAGAGCTGATAGATAGAAGCTTACTTGAAGCAGTGAGAAGAGAAAGAGGAAAAGTGATGTCTTGTAGAATCCATGATCTTCTGAGAGACGTGGCTATCAAGAAATCTAAAGAGCTCAACTTTGTAAACGTGTATAACGATCATGTGGCCCAACATTCTTCTACTACTTGCAGAAGGGAAGTGGTTCACCATCAGTTCAAGAGATACTCATCTGAGAAACGCAAGAACAAACGGATGCGATCCTTCTTATACTTTGGAGAATTCGACCATTTGGTAGGGCTTGATTTTGAAACATTGAAGCTACTTCGAGTGCTTGATTTCGGAAGTCTTTGGCTTCCTTTTAAAATTAATGGGGATCTGATCCACTTGAGGTACCTTGGAATTGATGGTAATTCTATCAACGATTTTGATATAGCAGCTATTATATCCAAGTTACGGTTTCTACAAACACTATTTGTATCTGACAATTATTTCATCGAGGAAACAATCGATCTCCGTAAGCTCACATCATTAAGACATGTCATAGGAAATTTTTTTGGAGGATTGCTTATAGGCGACGTAGCGAACCTTCAGACCTTGACGTCTATCTCCTTTGACAGCTGGAACAAACTAAAACCTGAGTTGCTCATAAATCTTCGAGATTTGGGGATTTCTGAAATGTCTAGGTCAAAGGAGAGAAGAGTTCATGTGAGCTGGGCTTCCTTGACTAAACTGGAAAGTCTTCGTGTTCTGAAGCTGGCGACGCCCACTGAAGTCCATTTATCGTTGGAATCAGAAGAAGCAGTTAGGTCCATGGATGTGATATCACGCAGTCTTGAATCCGTGACACTGGTTGGAATAACTTTCGAGGAAGACCCAATGCCTTTTTTGCAGAAAATGCCGAGACTGGAAGATCTGATCTTGTTAAGTTGTAATTACTCGGGGAAGATGAGCGTCAGCGAACAAGGTTTTGGTAGGCTGAGGAAGCTTGACTTGTTAATGAGAAGTTTAGATGAGTTGCAGATAGAAGAAGAGGCCATGCCCAATTTGATCGAGCTGGAAATAAGTGTTTCGAAAAGAGAAACAAAGCTGATAATTCCAAACCGTTTGCGAGCGTTTGGTCAAATCTACTGCTGATGAGTTATGAGCTACAAGAAACGGGAAAACATGTGAACCAGGCCTTAAGATTTATGTCTTTTTAATATCAAGTCTGCGACATAATACCACAGAATGTGTAGATCTCTTAAAGCTTTTGAATCAGTACCAATTTACACACCACTTGTAAACATTTACTGCAGCAAAGAGATTCACAGCCGCGCAGACTCAGGTCGTCACATGTCTAGAAAAGAAGTTGAACTTCATGTACTAGTAAAGATCATCAAAATTGTTTAGAAAATTTACAAACTACATGATTTTTTGTGCAATTGAAAAAAAAAACAATTTTAAGATTGAATTTCTGCATCAGAGAAAACAATTTGTAGCATCTTTTCTTTGTCTTTGGTTACATATACTAACAAGATAAGACATACGCATGTGCTGAATAGTGTCAACAAAATAAATATATATCGATGTATAGAATCCTATGCTTATATGATAAAAGATTTAAATGAAATCGAGGTCCAAGCTTGAAAAAAACTAAGCAGAGACAGAGAGGAAACTCAGAAGAAGATAATGGGTGTATACTAATATGTATACATATAATAATAACATTCTGTTAATGACTGATCTGTTTTTTTAAGTTGCTTTGTTGCAAAAGAGAGATTAAAATGAACAATGAGGGACAAGAATAAAAGAACACAAATAGAGAAGTTGTGAGTAATTATAGCAAATGGCTTCAGGGTGAAAAACTGATATCAAAATTTTTACCGCTCTTGTTTTACTTGGTGACTTTTGATCAGAAGCACTTCCTGTGGACGATCGACGGTCCAGATTCATCATACTCGGCTTTCGCAATCCACATCTGCAAATTTGAACACATTTTTGTAACAATTTTTACATCAAATCACTTATAGACTTTATATTAATAATATTTGTGTGTATGAGTATAGTAAGTAATTTACCTGCTGGAAAGTACTGAGAGAAGCCAAGATAGAGCCACCGATCCAAACACTGTACTTCCTTTCCGGTGGAGCAACCACTTTGATCTTCATACTGCTCGGCGCCAACGCGGTGATTTCTTTACTCATCCTATCACCAATCCCGCCAAACATTGTGGTGCCACCACTAAGCACAATGTTTCCATAAAGATCCTTCCTGATATCCACATCACATTTCATGATTGAGTTGTAAGTAGTTTCATGAATTCCCGGATTTTCCATTCCGATCATGGATGGCTGGAACAGAACTTCAGGACACCGGAAACGCTCTGCCCCGATGGTTATCACTTGACCGTCTGGCAGCTCGAAGCTCTTCTCCACAGATGAGCTGGTTTTGGAAGTCTCAAGCTCTTGCTCATAGTCCAAGGCAATGTACGAGAGCTTCTCCTTCATGTCTCTGACAATCTCACGCTCAGCAGTTGTGGTGAATGAGTAACCACGCTCTGTCAGGATTTTCATGAGGTGGTCGGTTAGGTCACGACCTGCAAGATCAAGACGCAGGATTGCGTGTGGAAGTGCATAACCCTCGTAGATTGGTACCGTGTGGCTCACACCATCTCCAGAGTCCAAAACAATACCTAACCAACAAAATAAAAACAATGAGAGCAAATGAAATCGAACCAAAGTGAACTTTATTTAAACCAAACGGTAAAATTTGAGTGTAGTAATGTACTGACCAGTAGTACGGCCACTAGCATAGAGGGAGAGAACAGCTTGAATGGCAACATACATAGCAGGAGTGTTGAATGTTTCAAACATGATCTGTGTCATCTTCTCACGGTTAGCCTTCGGATTAAGCGGCGCTTCGGTTAGCAAAACCGGATGCTCTTCCGGGGCAACACGCAGCTCATTGTAGAAAGTGTGATGCCAAATCTTCTCCATATCATCCCAGTTGTTGACAATACCATGCTCAATTGGATACTTGAGAGTCAAGATACCACGTTTCGACTGTGCCTCGTCTCCGACGTATGCATCCTTTTGTCCCATTCCAACCATCACTCCCGTGTGACGTGGACGGCCAACGATACTTGGGAATACAGCTCTAGGAGCATCATCACCTGCAAAACCAGCCTACACGCACATAGTTGAATTGCTTAACTTATGGCACATAATAACATTCACAAATCTTGTTTCTCTAAAGCTTTTTGATTACCTTGACCATTCCAGTCCCGTTATCGCAAACGAGCGGCTGAATATCTTCACCGTCCGCCATTTTTCAATCTCTAGCTGATTACATCAACATAAGAAACATAGCAAATTCAAAGGAAACACCAATAATTAATGCCAATCTCATAACTAAATCTAAAACAATAAAATGTAACCATTAAATCTAATTCGTTACGTATACCATAATCAAACGCATTAGCGTTACATTTATATTGGTTTTGCCTCCTTGTGATCAAAATTTTGACATCAAATAAACAAAAAAAATAACATGTACCTGATGAATTTACGTAGATCTAGAAGAAAAGAAAGAGGTTGTGGAATCGTGCCCTGAAATTGGGTTTCAAAAATTTCTGGAAAACAGAAGCAACTTTGGCCCTTAATATCGTTCATACACGGGTCTGAGCCGTTAGTTTTCTTCATTGAGACCAATATCTCAGCCTCTATAGACACGTGTCCATCTATTTTTAGGTTGGAGAATTAAGAAAACACCAGCCTAACCTGAAAATACGGTTTAGGCTCTGTTTTACCGGAAGAATCGGGTCACCGAACAAGCATGAGTGGTAATGAGCCCATTTGGGCCTAAGAAAAAGGTTAAAAGGCCATTTTCTTTAGATTATTCAATTTTAGACAATCAGTGAAATTTCAGTAACATTTCCTTCTAGTTTCTAGTAATTTATGTGTTCAACCGAAATTTCAGTGCTATGTAAAAGAGTGCTATCCAAACTATAATTAAGAAAAAGGGTAAAAGATCTTAGTGGGTGAGGTATGGAAATTGCTGAAAAAGTTCTGGGAAGAATGAGAGTAATGATGATAACGGTAATTGACAAATGTGATAATGATGATAGGGATATGTGCAAGTAAAATAATCAAGCATGTGCATAAGATTCATTATTTGACATGAGACTTTATTATGTGTTTTTGCTTATTATAGTTTCTTACAAAACAAATGAAGAAAGTAGTGAACAACATACAACAATACTAAATAACAGTGTGATTGTTGAAGAAATAGTTTCCATTTAATATTTAAAACTAGGCTTCCAAGGCCTTGACAAATTTCATTAGAGAAGGATTTATTTTTAATTAGTGGAATATATGATCAAGAAAATAAATTGACATTTTGGTATAGATTAGGGACATTGGAGACAGAGGGGTTGATTTTGAGATTGAATTTTGACTTTTCTGTGTATTTAGCTTTTAGCCACCAATTAAAGCAAACATTCATTCATTTTGTCATGTTGATCGCTGCACTTATCTAACTAGAGTATTATTCCCTTTTCGAGGTACCCAGAGGATTAAGCATTTTTTTTAAAAAAAGAGCCTAATACTTTACCTAATAACAAGAAACATGTAGAGTAGAAACAAGTAAAAAAAAGTTTAAAAGAAGAAGGATTAGATCAAAAGAAATAACTATTTTAGGATAATTTCGTTGTCCAGTTGAACTATTTTTAATTTTTCTTTTTAAAATATTTTCTTGCATGATTAGAGAGATAGAGGTATAAAACCTTTTTAATTCTTCAATTATCACTAAATCCAAAATTATAAATGCATTAACAATTTTGTTCTTCTATGACACCCCAAAAATGTCACCAACTACAGCAAAAAAGTGACCACTATATCCGTAAAAATTCGTATATTCAATCCGTGAAAATATAATAGTTGAAAAATATTCAAAATTTCACAAGAAAATTAGTAATTTTATAGAGAAATAATTTAAATGATAATATAATATATTAATGTAAAAAATAAAACAAACACAATCGTAACCGGTCCCGCGGCTTCGTGGTCGAATTTACCTTTGTTCCGGTTTAGTTCTTAAGCCGAGAGAATCGTACAAGTTGCAATAAGCTAAAGCCGTCAGCTAAACGACGCCGTTTTCGAAAAGTCCTCGTCTTCTCTCTCACACAATCTCTCTTTCTCAGAAATCTCTCTCTTTCGCACTTTCTGCAAATGGTTCTCTTCTTCCTTTAAGCTCAATCTCGCCACTGGAGTCTCAATCGGGAAAGATCTCCATCTTCTCCGGAGGAAAAACGGATCCGTAAATCGTGAATTTTTAAACAGAGAAGAATCAATTCAATGGAGGAAGAGAAAGCTTCTGCTGCACAGAGCTTAATCGATGTAGTTAACGAGATTGCTGCGATTTCTGATTATCGTATAACAGTGAAGAAGCTTTGTTATAATCTAGCGAGGAGATTAAAGCTGCTTGTTCCTATGTTTGAGGAAATTAGAGAAAGTAACGAACCGATCAGCGAAGATACGTTGAAGACTTTGATGAATTTGAAGGAAGCTATGTGTTCAGCGAAGGATTATCTCAAATTTTGTAGCCAAGGGAGCAAGATTTATCTGGTGCGTTTCTTCTTCGATTTATTAGCATCTATGATTAGATCTGTGTGGTCACTGAGAATTTTTGTTCTCGTTGACGAATTGGTGTTTTCATTGAATGAGAGAGCCACGTGCTTTGTTTTGCTATGGTAGTGTTTGAGTGATATCAATGCTTCTTTGGTATTTGATTAGATGTTAGATTTGGTAGTGGTTGATGTGACTTGATTGATCTATGGAAGTTGTTGAGAATTTGTGCTCTGATACACAAGAGATGTTGTTGTTCTGTGTGTAGGTGATGGAGAGGGAACAAGTGACAAGTAAATTGATGGAGGTGTCTGTTAAGTTAGAACAATCTTTAAGCCAGATTCCATATGAAGAACTCGATATATCGGATGAAGTTAGAGAACAGGTAAATTCTTGAAACCCAAGGCTGGCTAGGCCAGTGTCTGGATCAGTAAAGACGACATGTAGTTGATTCATAGCGTTTTTTTGGTTGTTGTAGGTTGAGCTGGTTCTTAGTCAGTTTCGGCGAGCTAAAGGAAGAGTAGATGTATCAGATGATGAGCTATATGAAGATCTTCAGTCGCTTTGCAACAAAAGTAGTGATGTAGATGCTTATCAGCCTGTGCTAGAGCGGGTTGCGAAGAAGTTACATTTGATGGAGATTCCTGACCTAGCTCAAGAATCAGTGGCTCTGCATGAAATGGTTGCTTCAAGCGGTGGAGATGTTGGTGAAAATATTGAGGAGATGGCAATGGTATTAAAGATGATTAAGGATTTTGTGCAGACGGAGGATGATAATGGCGAGGAGCAGAAAGTAGGAGTTAACTCTAGAAGCAATGGACAGACTTCTACGGCAGCGAGTCAGAAGATACCTGTGATTCCTGATGATTTTCGCTGTCCGATTTCGCTGGAAATGATGAGAGATCCAGTTATTGTTTCATCAGGGCAGGTATAGTTCACTTCAACCTCAGCTTCTTCAAATTTATTTCTGCGATCTCTTAAGATTTAATTATAGAAGCATGTTCTCCTCTATGTATAGACATACGAACGCACATGTATTGAGAAATGGATAGAAGGTGGACACTCGACATGTCCAAAAACACAGCAGGCGCTAACAAGCACAACCCTCACACCAAACTATGTTCTCCGTAGTCTCATAGCTCAGTGGTGCGAGGCCAACGATATTGAGCCTCCAAAGCCTCCGAGCAGTTTAAGACCCAGAAAAGTATCGTCCTTCTCATCTCCCGCAGAAGCGAACAAGATTGAAGATCTTATGTGGAGACTTGCGTACGGAAACCCCGAGGACCAACGATCTGCAGCTGGGGAAATCCGCCTTCTTGCAAAACGAAATGCAGACAACCGCGTGGCCATAGCCGAAGCTGGAGCCATACCTCTTCTCGTAGGTCTCCTCTCAACTCCTGATTCTCGTATTCAAGAACATTCGGTAACAGCTCTTCTAAACCTCTCCATATGTGAGAACAACAAAGGAGCCATTGTTTCAGCTGGAGCTATTCCTGGTATAGTTCAAGTGCTTAAGAAAGGAAGCATGGAGGCCAGAGAGAATGCGGCGGCTACACTTTTCAGTCTATCAGTGATCGATGAAAATAAAGTGACTATCGGTGCCTTAGGAGCAATTCCGCCACTCGTTGTATTACTTAATGAAGGTACACAAAGAGGCAAGAAAGATGCTGCTACTGCACTCTTTAACCTCTGTATATACCAAGGAAACAAAGGAAAAGCTATACGTGCAGGAGTGATTCCCACGTTGACTAGACTCTTGACAGAGCCCGGAAGCGGAATGGTCGATGAGGCACTCGCGATTTTGGCGATTCTCTCTAGCCACCCCGAAGGAAAAGCAATCATAGGATCCTCTGATGCAGTCCCAAGTTTGGTTGAGTTTATCAGAACTGGCTCGCCTAGAAACAGAGAAAACGCAGCTGCTGTTCTAGTCCACCTCTGTTCTGGAGACCCACAACATCTTGTCGAAGCGCAGAAACTCGGCCTTATGGGTCCATTGATAGATTTAGCTGGAAATGGGACGGATAGAGGGAAACGAAAAGCAGCGCAGTTGCTTGAACGCATCAGCCGTCTCGCTGAACAGCAGAAGGAAACGGCTGTGTCACAACCGGAAGAAGAAGCTGAACCAACACATCCAGAATCCACCACAGAAGCTGCAGATACTTAAAGATTGTCTTTGTTTTGGATCCTCGGGTCATCTCTTTCACGTACGTATGTTTATTATTCTCACTTTTTGTTTGTGCTACTCATCCTCCCTCGAGGTAGGATTCACGGTAGACGCGGAAGAGGGAAATGGCCTCCTTCTCCGATCTACTTTTAACTTTATGGTGATATCTTTGTGTGGACAGAGCAATCTGGTCCACAGGAGAGAAAAGCAAATATGCATACATACACGTCAACTTGTATCATTGTAACACTATGTTTGTAATCATTTCCACGAGCTTTTTTTTGTTTTCAATACAAGATCTCTCTGTTCGCTTTCTTAATAGCATTGAGATACTAATTGAATATAATGCAGATTCCCATTTTTCATGAACAGATGCGTAAACTGCTTGTAGAGTCGATAGATTCCATGCATAATGTTTCAATACAAGTATACAAAACTATCAAATAGTAAAATCTCAACCCGTTTTAAAATTTCTTAGAGAATCCATAGAACAAATATGTCTCCAAGCACAAATATAACATGTAATGTGACTCCACTACACTCATCACAAGTAGAGACCATTCCTTCGGATCATAGAGAGAGAGAGAGAGAGAGATAGAACACATCAAATACATTTCCAGTGTTAGATTATTATATATGTCGAACTACTTTACTAGATGTATTGTGCAAATAGATTCAAAAAGGGGTTGTTTAATTAGGGTTTAAGATTTTAGCAAAGTAAGGATATGAGTTTATTGCCCAAATCCAAGGTGTTCGGCTTTAATGTCGAAAACCAGAGATGGAACTATGAGATACTGTTTACAATGCGGTGACCCCTTTTGTAACATCTGCAAAGATGCGTGGCATAGTAACTTGTCGTGCGAAGATTACAAGAGATTGGGTCCAAATCCTACAGAAGATGATATAAAGTTCGAATCTTTAGCAAATCAGAATATGTGGCGTCAATGTGGAAATTGCAACCAAATGATTGAATTTTCTAATGGATGCATCAGAGTAACATGCATGTATCATCATCATCACATATTCACATTCTCTATCTGTTATAATTAATCCTTTTAGAATCTGTTTATGTTTTCACGTAATTAACAGTATCGTAATGTTCATGGTTGATGGATATCATATAGATGTGGCTACAAATTTTGTTACATATGTGGAGCCCAATGGAAGACATCAAGACAGGAGGAAGTTCCCCTCATCGAGAAAGCATGGTTGCGGAGGATGATCGTATGCGTAATTATCTTATGGGCGTTATGAGCGTTTCCGTAGCCACTAGAATGGTTCTACACTTGTGATGAGTGTAGTGGAGTCACTTTAAACGCGGGTTGATTTAATAGATTGTTTTTAATTAAATCCAATAGGTTCCCATTAAAAAGGTATAGAGAGCTTGGTGAGCAAGAACCATCAAAAGACTTTTAACGAGGAGCCCAACTAGAAAACCAAAGCATTTATAGTGGGAAGGGCTTGGACCTTTCTAAAAAAAACCAAAAAGACTTTCACTTAGGTCTATTTTTTGTAGATGCTCAAATCCACTTGTGAATCCTGGTAACGTTGAGTGAGGTACGTTGAACATTTTATAGCTGGATATCTACGCACACATAATTAATTAACGTCGTTAGTACATTGTTACATGTCCAATGTCTCAATGTAACAAGTTAAAGAAGTTAAGTCCTTACTTGGGAGGGTTGTTTTCAGACTGGCAGGTAGGAAGACATTCTACTATACAGTCGTGACTAGGTTGCAGAAAGAATGCAATCTGCGGTGAGAACACATCAAATACACTTCCAATGTTAGATTATATATGTCGAACTCATGTGTAAACATGTTTAACAAAACCGTAGATTGTTGTTGATATATTATAATGACGACATTGAGCATCTGGTTAAAACTTCTTTCACAATAACCGCACCGAAAAGTGGACATGTCGAAAAAATTTGTGCAGATAGACGCGGATGGGTTTAGCCAACAGACTTACGGAATATCGGTCTTGACCATTCCCAAGTACCCGATGCAATGTGGATCTATGTGTAAAAAAAAACATGTGAGATAAATGTTAGCAAGAAAACTTTACTTGCAAAAATCAATCACAATGCAAAAGGATAAATTAGCTAGCTCAAACAACAATTATTTACTTAAAAATGCCATTGCTCCAACGCTCTAGCAAGTCACCAATATTCACGATATATGCCCTGTATAGGAAAACAAACCATATAAAAACAATTTTTTGTTATGGGAGTTAGTGTAAATTGGAGCATGGACCTAAAAAAAAATCTCATTATACCCTTTTATCGATAGTATATATTCCCACTTCCTAGGCTTCACGTCTCTATCCTTGCATATCTGCCATAAGACAAATTTTTATAACCAAACCTGGTCACATCAAAAGTTATATGACTATGGTGAAAATCGCGTAATACCTGGAGCCCCATTACACTATCCGTTCCTAAGAGAGTCATCATACCAAAATCAGAATGTGGCCCGCAGCCATATATTCCTTTTGAGGGATCAGACATCCCTAAAAGGTAACATAAGAAGGAAGAAAATTAATTGGGATGAGTAGAGCATTGACATTAAGATTAATGTGATAAAGTAAAAACATCACCTTCATAGTGAAGCAAGCGCATAAATGTGAGGGGATTTCCAAGCATTTCCGGTGTATCAAAGTAATCTCCATCCACGTTGAGCGCCAATGCCAATACTCTAGCAATAGCCTTACAAACCCTCCTGACAATGGAGAAAGGCTCATCATCATCAGTATACGGTTATAAAAAATTTATATGTCAGGAGTCACTTTACACAAGAACTTAATCTAGTCTCAAAAGTTATTTGTTATTTGCATAAGCAAGCACACATGAGACGCGTATATACTCATTGTGGGAAACAGGTTTCATACCCTTATATTCAAATCTAAAGAAAAGAAACATCTACTTTAGAAGACGAAAACAACGACTTACAATGCTTCTTGATGATATTTCTCCATGGTCGCCTGCCATCCCGACAAAACATCTGCTAAAAATATCAAATTTATTCAAAGAAAATTCATTAAATTTACAAAAAGTGTTTACTAACCAGGGTTAGGCCAAATGTTAGCGCGACAGAATGGTGTATCGTTGGAGCCTTCGATTCCAATGAAAAAACTTTCTTTGTAATCCCCTAAAATCCATGAGAGGTTACAACAAGATTGGGAACACTTAACAACAAATTTTTTTGATCAAGCAAGTGAAACTTGGTTACACGAACCATGGATTTGGTTATCAGAGATTTGACTAAGGACGGGTGAATAGCCTTGATGTTTTTCGTTTTTCAAGACTTTCATCTTCTCGTCCAAAGGAAGAGCAAAGAACTTCTTGCTTTGCTCGAAAGCCTCGTCCTTTAACTCCTCACTTATACCATGATTTGTGACATAGAAAAATCCACAATCTAGACATGCCTAGAACAAGAATAACCAACAACTAGTCACATAACTAATAAAGGCCAAACCGTAATCATTGACGTTGAGAAAAAGAAAGAAGAAGAGCCAAGCCTGCTTAAGCGAAGCAGCTGATCGATGAAGATTGGAGTTGGCGAGATCTATACAAGCAAGGGATGAAACATTAATGGTCGAAGCTTCCTCTTGAGTTTTGTTCTCCATCTCTCTAATTCTCTGTGTTGACTCTTTCAAGATAAGGACAATGGCTTGTTCCAAGATTCCACTGCTATAAATTCATATATTATGTAAGCTCCACATTTAAAATTTCAATCGGACTGTTATTAAAGTCTTGTGATATGTTAACAGCCAAAATAACCACATCTTTCGAGAAAAATATCAAAATTAATAGTTTGTTCTTTATATCATATTAAATTTGGTTTTATTCAAGAACTAGAGGACACATATATATTGAATGTTCATCAATTATAACATGCTGTGATTCTATATCTTGAGTGGTTTTTTAATTGCTTTATGTGTGAACAAGTGTTGAGTCTTTTTCTATTAGTCCCTTGAGTCGATCGAGTCTTTTTCTAATACACTCTATCTAATTGATGCCTTGCATCTAACTTTTTATATTTATTGGTAAGTATACAATAATTTTTTTCCCGTAAAATGCGTATAGATTTGGTTGTCTTGGATTTCTATAACTTTATGTCGCTAGGAGAACCCAAAAGCATATTAAGGCGTAGCCAATTTCACTATAGCACGGAATGCGCAAGGTGTTGGGGTTAATTTGGCCACAGCTTGTATGTTTGGCTACACTCTTAATTTGTCTTGTCCATCAAATTTTTAATGTCAGTAGTAGTCACAACATATGGAAGGTCCTTGGCTTATGCTTTACGTAAAAACAAATCAAATTATTGCTTGTGATTACAAAACTTGGACATAATTCACATAATCATTCCAAAACATCTCAAACAGATTTTTTCCCCCAAAATTTATATTAAAATACCAAATAACCGTCGTAAATAGAGGACGTAGCGTCTTCCATGATTTTGTAAACTGAAATAAATAACCCAAAATTCCGATTCGAGAAATTCATCTGTAATCACTTAAATGATGATCTTTATTAATTGAATAGATCTCCATCAGATAGATATAGAATTTTAACAACAAACCAATTGGAAAACGAAGCATTCATATCGTGGGACTTTAGAGCGTGGTACGCATGGACCATACTTCACCTACCTAGGTCTGTTTTAGGTGTGCATGTACTGCTTTGTAACGTTGGGAGATGTACGTTGAACATTTGATCGCTGGATATCTATTCATTTAACACAACCATAAACATCTATAAGGCAATGTTACTAGTTGAAGGTCTTAATGTAACAAGGTGAAGTGTTAAATGCTTACTTGGGAAGGTTGTTTTCAGACTGGCAGGTAGGAAGACACTCTATTATACAGTCATGACTCGGTTTCAGGAAGAATGGAATCTGTGTGAGAAGAAAACTTATAATTAAATAGAAATGTACGTAATTTTTCGAATTCCCTTACGAACATGTTTGATAAAAACTAGATTTTTGAGAAATGATATCAATGAGATTTGGCTTGTGGCTGAAGATTCTTCGACTGTATAGTAAGAAACTTACAGAATATCGGTCCTGCCCATTCCCGAGTACCCGATGCAATGTAGATCTGTAAGGTATAAAAACATGTGGAAAAAAATGTCATTACAAAAGAAACTGTACTTGAAAATCATGTTACATGATGTATTGAGCGAAGCACAAACAAACAAAAACTTTACTTGAAATAGCCATTACTCCAACGCTCAAGCAGATCACCAAGATTCACAATATAGGCTCTGTAGACGGAAACAAATTTACCAAAGCAGAACATTATAACGTAATAAACAAAAATATGTTATGGGAGTTAGTGTAGCAATTTAAATGTATCAACAACCCAAAAACCTAAAATATCTCATTGTTGTTATACCCTTTAATCGATGGAGTATATTCCCACTTTTGAGGCTTCACGTCTTTATCCTTGCATATCTGCAATTAGATATTATATTAGTAACTTGATCACATATGAAGTTAATTATATGAGAGTGGTAAAAGTTGTGCCAAACCTGAAGTCCCATGACACCATCAGTTGCTAAGAGAGACATCATTCCGAAATCAGAATGTGCTCCACATGCATATATTCCTTTCGAGGGATCAGACTTCCCTAAAATATAACAAAAAATGAAGAATAATGAGAATAAGTATGACATTGACATACAAAGCTAATGCAATTAAGAAAATACCTTCATAGTGAAACAAGACCATATCTGCAATTGGATTTCCCAGCATCTCTGGTGTATTAAAGTAATCCACATCCAAGTCGAGCGCCAAAGCCATTATTTTCGCAATAGACTTACAAACCCTCCTGATCATGTAGAAGGGCTCATCATAAGTATACAGTTTGAAAAACTTTGTTCCTTAAGAGTTCCACAGAAAATATATGTATGGCACCTAGTATAGTATTGTCAATTAATTTTAAGATGCATATCCATAAGTTTTGACATGATACTAGAGTTCAGAATTCTAAATATTTGCCTAACGTTTTTCTTTTTTTCGTATTTAAGTTTTAACTATAAATACAATGACGAATAAAGGAAAATTAGTGATATATCATTGTTACTCAATGCTATGATATTTTTTTTTACCATCCCCTTAATTAATGGTCTGATATTTGTGACCAAAAAAGCAATATAACAAAAAATTTAGACCAAAAGTAACTGAAGTCGTTTAGACCATCTTCATTGGTGATACTTTGAGAGCATCTGCATTGGTTAACTAATGATAAGTGTATCTTTAAAATTTAATAATAATACTTTTTATTTAGTTTAATTATTTAAAATTTAAAAACAAATAAAAAGTTGACACGGGAAGAACCATACAAGAGAGAGAGTATTCAAATGTCTCTATCTAGACTCTCTCTAACTAAAAATGTCTATTGTTTTCTTTTTATAATCTTATTTCAAATTAAATACCCTCATTTTTATGTGCAATGGAGATTGTATGAAGATGTCTTTAAATCATATATATGAAAGAAGCTCAACTCTCTCCATCATTTTGCCACGTCAGCATTTTAAGCTTTTCTGGAGATGACACATCAGCTTTCTAATCTTCCAATAAAAACATTTCATTAATATGATTCAGCTTTTATTTTTTACACATCAGCTTCTAATTATAAGTGTCAAATAGAGTAAACAAAATAGCTCATGCCAGATGGGCCATATGTGTTTTAGAATCTATTAGAGTGCAATACTAATAGGTCGGCCCCATTTCAATGATGGCTTAATGCTTCTAAATCCAACAATGTAGTCTCCCTTTCTGTACATCATATTTATTTAGAAAAAACGTTTTATACCTTGTAACTGCCAGAATGGATGCCACAGTAGAAGCTACACAGAACTGAATCAAGGAACAAGCAGCTGTAACTGTCTTTTAAATAGATGCACAATTTATTTCACTAAAACATATTCACACTCCCAGCTTATGGGATTACAAGCTTTCACTACTATAAGCTCTATAAATATTCAAACAGACATTGTTTACCACGGGACAACATCATAACCAATTTATTTTTATATGTGTTTCAAACAACATCAGTAAATGTTTACCAAGGGACAAGTACCATAAATAGGATACAAAACCATCATCATGTATAACCTATACGGAAATTAAAAAATGAAAACATTAGATACAACTCAAGTTCACAATATCGATATACATAACATTAAATATACACTCACTTAAATTATCACTGAGGTGGTGGTATTTGGAACAACTGTCGAAACGTAAATACTATTATGAGTCTAATTCTATTAGTTATACAATAATAAACAAAAAAATAAACATAAATTAGCGATTAAAACAATTAACATATTTTTATTAACAATTTTTAAAACAAACCCACGCGTACCGTGAGAATTCATCTAGTTAAAAATAATAGAAGAAACAAGAAGGTGTGTCTTTAAATGTGTAATAGAGTATTTAGAAAGACATTTCAGACCCCCAAAATAGAAGATGTCTTTAAATTTAATCTTAATTTACTTTTGAAACACCTACAAAGGTATGTCCAATGTGGATGCTCTGAGGGAATTCTATATGTGGAATATTTTTGTTTATAACTAATGTGGAGAGAGAGATGTCACATTCATTGGGAGAAAAAGAGTCAAGTTGTTTTAAATCAAACTTTCCACCTAATTTCCAACTAAATTTTTATCCTTTAAGTCATTAGCAAATTTTCCCACTTGATTTCCCTATTTAAATATTTTCTAAACAAACATGACACTTACAATGCTTCTTGATAATATTTCTCCATGGTCTCCCGCCATCCGGGCAAAACGTCTACAAAAAACATTAGAGTTTATTTAAAGATCAAAGCATAAATTAACAAACAATGAGACGGTAAAAACTAACCAGGGTTAGGCCAAATATTGGGGCTATGGAATGGTTTATCCCAATGGGGACCATCTTTGCTACCTTCGAACCCAATGGTAAAACCCTCTTTGTAGTCCCCTAAACCCCATCACATTACAACAAGAGTGAGATATACATGAACAACAAAACTTTTAGCCTAAGCAAGCGAAAGCTGATCTGACAGACCTCGGACTTGGTTTTCAGGGTCTAAGAGAGAATCATGGAATGGTGCATAGCCTCGATACTTTTCGTTTCTCAAGACTTTCATCTTCTCTTCCAAAGGAAGAGCGAAGAACTTCTTGCTGTGCTCGAAAGCCTCATCCTTGAGTTCCTCACTTATACCATGATTTATGACATAGAAAAATCCACTATCGAGACATGCCTGGAACAAGAATATATATATAACACATAATGACCGAATTAATAATGTTTTTTCGCGGAAGGTATAATGTTCATACTGTAATCAGTTTTAAGAAAAATAAATGGACGTAGACCTGCTTGAGTAAAACAGCTGATTGATGAAGATCAGAGTTGTCGAGATCGATGCAAGTAAGGGAAGAAACTTTGATGATTGATACCTCTTCCTCAGTTTTATTCTCCATTTCTCTACCACTCTCTAGTCTTTCTTTGGATAGGAAATATAAAAGTTTTTTCTTTGTTTAGCTTATCTTATAGTAAGCGATGCCACTACCATATAATCATACATATATGTATTAACCACAGCCACTTGGCTCCACGTTCTTAATGTTCAATTGGAAAATATCAAATTAATACTAGTCTTTTTTTTATTCGAAAACTAGAGAGAAAGGATCAATAATGTAAAAACAGGTCACGTTGTCGGGTCCGTTGGCCAATGGCCATCATTATATTACGATCACATATGCAACTGACCGATCGAATCCTATCTTCGAAATCTCATTTGCATGCACTCCAAAATTTGATAGGTATAACTTGTAAAAATATTGCTTTAATAAGTTTTCTTTTCTTATTGACACACTTTAAGGATAGCGAAAATGCTAAAGAGTTAAGTAAGTCTAACTAGCTCAAATATAGTTTAAACACACATAAAAACCCAAAACATAATTCTTATAAACTAATAGTAACCCGCATTTACAGTGGCTGATAATCCAGTCACTACAAGAAAATTGTCATTTACCGACTACAGTATTAGTTACTCTGTAGTCGTTAAACTCCTATTTACGACAAATAAACGACTATTAAAATTAGTCGCTAATCGAGAGTCGCTAAATAACGTAATCGTATTTTAGTCGCAAAAGAGCGACAAAGTTACGACTAAGTTTGGGTAATCGCTTTTTTAGAGACATTTTAGTCGTTAAATTTCGCGACTATTAGACGACAAATTAACGAATAACTTGAGGGTTATTTAGTCGTTGTAGGCAATTAGTCGTTAAAATTTACGACTACGTTGTCACTAAATTTAGCGACTATTAGACGACAAATTAACGATTAACTTGAGGGTTATTTAGTCGTTGTTGGTAATTAGTCGTTAAAATTTACGACTACGTTGTCACTATTTTTAAGACTGATTTGCGACTAAAATAGCACTTAGTCGGAAATTTTTGTGACTGAATTGTTATAAATAAACGACTGCTTGGTTACATTTTTGATGACTAAATTTGCGACTATTGTTGTTATTAGAACATCTATATGATTGTTATAAAGATTGAAACCTTCCTGAGAAAACAAAACTTTACAATAAGCATAAACACATACAAGAAGCATGAAAACAAATTTATTGTCATTTCAGAAAAGTACAAAACCCAAATTACAGAAACATGTTCGATTCACTACAACTTAGAATTTTGTTCAGCATAAGCACAAGCAACACAAGTACACATATAAAAACTTTGAGCCTTGATATTGAGTCTTGAGGAAGGAGTTAAGATTCAGACCTATGAAGCAGATGAAGAGGGAGAGGCAGCTGGAGAGGGTGAGATAGGATCTGTGGTTGTCTCCTTAGCTGAATGAGATTCGAGGAAATTGAGGAACCGAGGATCATTTTCGCGCAAAAACTTCTCCTCTAAGGACAAGTGCTCAAGCTTCTTCTTCTGCTCATCTGCAGCTTGGGAATTCTCAGCTTCACGCCTCTGAATGCAAGAGACCTGCTCTTCTATCTTGCGTTGAGCTTCAAGTAATTGTTCTTGCAAAGCCACAAAAGAAGTTGAGTCACCTGCTTGCTTCCGCTTGCCATTGACAAGAGACTCTTTGAGGCTTCCTACTCCATAAGGAACGCCTCTCGAATCCCTCTCAGTGGACTGCATAGTATGATAAAAGCTGAGATTAGAGACTGAAAAAGACAACTCAAAAACACTAAATTGGGAAACATAAAACGTTACCTGAAGAAATATGGTTGTACATTCCTCAGCTGTGAGCTCCCGTACCCGCGAAGTGCCATCTGAAACAGCAGAAGCTTCAGCCTCGAGCTCAGACTGCCTCAGCTGCAAATTCTTCTGATATAACTCTGAAATCTTCTCTGCCTTTCGATCAACATACGTCCCATCAGGTTTTGTATGTGTTTTGATGAAAACGTCACCAATACTGACAGTTTTGCCCAATTGGTCTTCCTGTAATGAAAAAAAAAACAAGTCATAGAAAAGTACATTGAAACATCGAGTTAAAGTTGCAAAGGAGTAAACAGAGAGAAGACTTGCCAATTCGTCCCGGATTTGATGATATGACTTAGACCCTAAGAAGTGTATGTGAGGACCTAGACCATTACGGTCAGACATACGGGCATTTGAATAGATTTGACTTCTTTCCTGAGCTTCTTCAGTGTCCCAGTACGCAGTCATTTCCTTCCATAGAGTTTTCCCAATCCATTTAGGTTTCTTTCGACTAGTTCTTACAGTGCTAACCATGCCTTTCATTCGCCTTAAACAGATCTCGTTGAAGTAAAACTGAACAGTCCCTGTGATCAAAGGATCCCAATGGTGTGTTTTCTACAAATAGAAAAGGTAATGTCAGTAAAAAAAAGAAGTGTAATCAACTATATAAAAGAAGGGCTGAAAGAACAGTTAACAGCAAACTCGAGGAAGTATTTCTCTTGTCTCTCTTGAGGCACACATGTCCAGCTGTAGTAGGGACCATCAAACTTGTTTGTAAACACTCTAGTGATATTCCTAACAAGTCGTGAGTTTGTGTCCCGAGTAAACCTCCAAACACAAGAAAAACAAGCAGTTATTATATGGCAGAAAATATCTAAATATCAGACCAAAGACTAGCAAAACATAAATTGTGGCTGCAAAGTACAAACAGATCATATAGAGCAGAACATAGATTGTGGCTGCAAAGATCTAGAACTAAACTTACACAATGACAGACACGATACTTTGCAGCCACAAGCAGTTGTTCTCGCAAACAACAAGTAGAGTAGAGACCTAGACGACAAGGCTCTTCAAACACATTGCAATAGATTGTGGCTGCAAAGAACATCAAAATATCAAAGACCAAAGACCAACACAACACGAGACTAAAACAAAGAATCAATTCAGACATTTTCTCAATCTAATCAATCTCACAAAGCTCATTACTCAACTAAACCCTAAGATCAAAACACAACTTAACAAAACATGTTCTCGCAAACAACAAAATAAGACCAACACAACAAGACTCTTCAAACAACAGAATAGATTGTGGCTGCAAAGTAACATCTATAATATCAAAGACTTTCAGACCAACACAACACGTCACAAAGATCATTACCCAACTAAACCCTAATAACAAAACACATAACTTAAATCCTAAGAACAAAACTTTCAGACTTTCAGACCAACACAACACGAGACACAACAGAGAATCATTTCAGACATTTTCTCAATCTAATCAATCTCACAAAGCTCATTACTCAACTAAACCCTAAGATCAAAACACAACTTAAACTACCTGTTCTCGCAAACAACAAAATAAGACCAACACAACAAGACTCTTCAAACATGAGAATAGATTGTGGCTGCAAAGTAACATCTATAATATCAAGGACTTTCAGACCAACACAACACGTCACAAAGATCATTACCCAACTAAACCCTAAGAACAAAACACATAACTTAAATCCTAAGAACAAAACTTTCAGACCAACACAACACGAGACACAACAAAGAATCAATTCAGACATTTTCTTAATCTAATCAATCTCACAAAGCTCATTTCTCAACTAAACCCTAATTGAACACAACATGGGATCACAAACAAGAGAAGAAGAAGATCATACCAGGTGGTATTCGGTCGAGGAACGGGAGAGAGGACGGTGACGAACTTATCCCTCTCCGGCAACATAAGAAGATCGTTTAGGGATTGAAGTGTGTCCTCCTGGAGATCCGGCGAGAAAGGTGGATATTCTTCGAAGTTGTTGCCTTGAGAGGATGGGTGACTGTGAGCCCAAGACTCTTGAACTGCAGAAGGCAGAGGGTCTTGCTGAGAAGGCGGAGGGTCTTGTTGAGGAGCCGGAGGAACCTGCTGAGTAGTCGCGCCTTGATTCGCAGGATTGTTCTGCACTTCCACGGAGGCAGACCTTTGCACTTCAGGTTGTCAACTGCCAGAGTGCTGGAACAACTGCAGAGGCGGCGGATAGCTCCGAACATGAGCTGCCGTTGCCTTTAAAGGAGGACCGCGTCTTCTGATGCAGGCGTCTGTAGCTGAGGCGACCGTTCTGCTGTCGGCGTGAAATTGTACTGGGACGGGAGAGAACGAGGTCGTCGACCAGCCGTGGATGTGGAGGCTCTCTGAGCAAGGTTAGGACTGGTTCGCTTCTTTTTTCCTCGCCCAAACATGATATTAAGGAGAGATCTAGATGAGACAGAGGTTCAAATCGACGAAATCGAAGAAGAAGAAGAAGAGATTTAAGAGAAAAACGAAGAGGAAAGATTGATTTGGTAGGGTTTCAAAGAGGAAATCGAAGAGAGAGATTGAAGAAGAAGAAGACTGCAGATGTTTGGTAGAGAGATTAAGAGGAAAATCGAAGAGGAAGAGAGAAATTTGCTAGGGTTTCGCAGAGGAAATCGAAGAGGAAGAGAGAAATCGAAGAAGAAGGCTGCGGATGTTTCGAAGAGAAAGAGATGGAACTTAGGGTTTTGACATTGAAAGGGATTGGGTCTAATGGGTTTGGGCCTAAAAAGTTCTCAAAATTTAAACATTAGTCGCTATATTGTCACATATTAGTCACCAATTTTGGGCCTCGAAATTTTTGGCCCAATAATTTTTCGGTAGTCGCTAAATTGTCACAAATTAGTCACCCTATTTGGGCCTCGAGTTATTTTGGCCCAATAGAATGGTTATAGTCGCTAAATTGTCACAAATTAGTCGCTTTGTTTAATTTTTAATAATTGGGTTTGGGCCTTGTGTTTTTTTGGGCCATAGATATTCAAAAATAGTAATTATCTATAGAAATATAAATAAACATAACATACTTAATAAATATAGTTTTTCAAAATAATTTAAAAATGTTTGCATAGTATTTCAAAATAACTTATGTACATATCATAAACACAAAACTAATATTATTCTTCGTCTTGTTGTTCTTCATCATCAGAAGACGATAAATTACATCGAAATTCATCTTCTGGATCAGCATCTCCGGCATCTAAATCGAGGTTTATGGGGTTGCGATTGATTGTCAAATTGTCGAGTACAAGATCTTCTATTGTTGTTATTAAAACAGCATCATCATTTTCTGTTTGCAATAAACTCGGGTCTTTATTTTCATATTCTCCTAATATGTTTCCCCTTGGATTTACTTTTAAAACATTGAGCAACTCCCGCTTTGGTTTTTTCGTGTATGGATAAGGAATAAAGCACACTAGTTCCGCTTGAGATGTTGTTTGTAAATGCACCATATTTGGAGAATTAGATATTTGTATATGAACTAGAAAAACTAAATGACCATATATATATACCATACGTACCTAAAATAAAGGGTTCGTATTTGTTATATTTCCTCGATGAAAGAACGTCGACAACACCACTATTGCTCCTCCGAGTACCTCTTCCGAGCTTAGGGTCATACCACGAACATTTAAAAAGTGTGATTTTCAAACTGACCACCCCCTCATACTCAAGTTCTATGATATCAGTTAAGTTGCCGTAAAAATCTGCTGCGTCAGATGCATCCGTATAATTTTCACCTTTCACACATACACCATAGTTACAAGTCTTACGTCCTGCTCCATGACTCTGCGTATGAAACAAATAGCCTCTTGTAAAATACACTGGCCATGTTTTGACTTTGTGCAAAGGTCCATTGACTATCTCTTGAACCCAAGTTGGAAAAGGATTACTAGAGTTCCAATATGTAACCTGTATGCAAATTTAGAAATAAACATCATTATAGAGATAAGAATAACAATAAATAAATGCAAATCATATATATTATAAACTATTTAGACATACATAATCTTTCACCCACACATGATATTCCTCGTTTCTTTTCACGAAAAGTTCTTTTTCGTTCAATCCTGGATATTTAATAGAAAGAAAATCTTCGAACATACTATATAAAGACAAAAACAACATATAAGGGTTAGTAAACAAACATTTATATAATTAACTTAAAATGGGAGTATGACTTTGTTATATACCTCTCAATTACTTGAAAATAATCACAATTCCGTATAACATATCCATGTGCGCATTGATAGTCTTCCTCTTATAGCCATACTTCACGTATTTCTCCACTTGGACGACCAACAGAACTAAATATAGTAGGTACTCCAGGAACATGATATACAGGAACTTCACCCTCATTGAATCTTGTTAACCTGATCCAAAAGAGGTAATTCATGGTTATTTTTGCGCATTGAAAACTTGCATCACATCGATAATTCATGGTTACCTTGATTTTGTTTGTATATTATCGGCAAAGTAGTGCTCTGAGAAATAAGAAATCTCGTCATTGATATATGACTGAACAATTGATCCGGTCGCATATCTTTTATTTTTTGCTTTTCCTTTCAACTTTTTAAAAAACCTCTCAAAAGGATACATCCACTTATATTGGACAGGACCGCCCAATTCTGCTTCGTAGGGGAGATGTATAGGCAGGTGCTCTATAACATCAAAAAATGATGGTGGGAAGATCTTCTCTAAGTTGCATATGATCAAAACAATGTTCTGCTTAAGAATTTGAACGCGACTTTTCTGCAAAGTTCTCGAACATAAGTCTCTAAAAAATGCGCCAACCCCTGGAAAAAAAAATCATCATCTCAAGTGCATATATGATATAAAGAGTAAATTATATTCTTATTTTACCTGATAATGCAAGGTGAACGTTCCGGTCGAGGAGTTCTGCAAAGATAAATGGAAGTAACCGCTCCATGAAAACATGGCAATCATGACTCTTCATACCTGATAACTTCCCATTCTCCATATCAACACAACTACTCAAATCAGACGAATAACCATCAGGGAATTTGATTGCATGTTTAACACATTGCAATAAACTCATTTTGGCTTCATTTGTCAATGTATAAGCTGGAAATGGAGCTTTTCCCTTACTATCAATATGTAAGTCAGGCCGAGAACAAAATCGTTCTATATCCATTCTTGCCATTATGTTGTCCTTTGATTTACCCTTCACGCTCATAAGAGTATTCATTATGTTATCCAAAAAATTCTTCTCTGTATGCATCACATCGATACAATGTCGGAGATTCAGATTCTTCCAATATGAAAGCTCTCATAATATGCTTTCCTTGTGCCAGTTATGTTCCTTCCCATAGCCTGGCATCTTCTTTTCGTGACCGTTGCCACCAACATCCTTGGTTCTTGGTGGATTTACACTAGACAACCGCTCGTAATAAATTTGCTCACCGGTTAAAGACTCAGGTGGATACTCGGTAGAAGCGTCTTTTCCTTTTCGGAAGTCTTTTTTGTTCTTCCGTAATGGATGACCATGAGAAAGAAATCTTCGGTGACAATCAAACCAGCACGTCTTCCTTCCATTAGGTAGATAAAAAGAGTTAGTACTTTCCATGCAAATTGGACAAGGCAGTTTACCGTGGGTTGTCCATCCTGATAACATGCTGTACGCCGGAAAGTCGCTTATCGTCCACAGCAACACTGCTTTTAGATTAAAATTTTGATTCAAAGACACAACATATGCATCGATTCCAGTAGACCATAACTCTTTTAGCTCCTCAATAAGAGGTTGGAGGAAGACATCGAGACTACCTCGCGGGTGATTTGGCCCAGAATTCAAAATTGTAAGAAACAAGTACTCTGTATTCATGCACATACCCGGTGGTAAATTGTATGGAGTCAGGATCACAGGCCACAAAGAATGATTTCGCGACATGCCAAATGGATTGAATCCATCGGTACATAATCCGAGATAAACGTTACGGGGTTCTTCGGCAAACGTGGGATGTAGCTCTTGAAAATATCTCCACTCCGCCACATCTGAAGGATGATTCATTTCTTCTTCTTTTGATTGGTGCTCTGCATGCCAACGCATTGCAGCTGCCGTCTTGTGGCTCTGATACATTCTCTTCAATCGGTCACCAATAGGTAGATACCACATACGATTATATGGCACTTTGGTTCTTCGACGGTAGTCATCCATAGGCTTCCATCTTTGAGCACTACAAAACCAACATTTATCTTCCTTTTCGTCTTCTTTCCAGAAAATCATACAATTGTTAATACAAACATCAATTGTATAATAAGGAAGGCCTAAATTGCGCATCAATTTTTCTGGCTTGTAATGCGAATCAGTAGCTTGGTTTCCTTCTGGTAAAAAATCTGTCAACATTTGACATACCGAATCCACACATCTTTCACTCATATTATGATCCGCCTTGTTCTGCATGACTCGAGCTGCTAACGATAATTGAGACTGGCCTTGTCGACAACCATCGTACAATGGATTTTGAGCACCTTCTAACAAGTCGTAGAATTTTTTAGAATGGTTACGTACTGGTTCCTCCACATTCTGATTAGTACCGTCTTGATGATAGTTATCATCAAACCCCACGTTATAACGAAATGCATCGTTCACCATATCCACATATGGATCTTCTACAACATTACCCACATCCACATATGGATCTTCTACAACATTACCCGCACTTTCATAATTCTCTCTTAGATACGTACTATCAATTACATAATTACTCGTTCCTACATTCATGTTGAAATCTTCCCCATGCATATACCAAACATAATAATCTGGCATAAATCCTTGACTAAACAAATGATTACTAACTTTTCTACCCTAGACGATATGTTTTTTATTCTTGCACACAGCACAAGGACAATGGAATTTACCTCGACAACTTTGTACTATAGGCTGGCTATTAGCAAATGTCAAGAACTCCTCCACTCCTGCGACGTATTCTGCTGACAAATTCCCGTCATTTCATCGAACCTCTTGTACATCCAATCTCGATTAAAACCACCGCTACTCGGATAATTATAGTTTCCCGCCATTATAAGACTAATAATAAAACTAAATATATTTTTAAACGTTTTTTTTCTTCAAAAATGTTTATTTTTTTTAAAGGTAATATTAGTATTGTGTTTGTGTTGTGAATGAATATTGTGTACGAGAAATTTTCATTATATAGGCAATTTTTGAGTGACTAAAACACGACTAAATAGTGTAGTCGTTTAAAGTAGGTACAACAACTTACAAAACGAATTACATGTTTTTTTAATCGAAAATTACGTCTATTTTGCGACTATATTTAATGACACGCCGCTGTAGTCATCCAATAGTCGCTATTTAGACGACTATTACGAGCTGTCGTATATTAGTCGGCAAATTACGTCTATTTTGCGACTATATTTAATGACACGCCGCAGTTGTCATATAATAGTCGCTATTTAACGACTATTACAACGTGTCGTATATTAATCGCAAAATAGCGACTAATTTACGACTACATTTGGCGACTCATTAAGAAGTGTCATATAATAGTCGCCCTTTAGCGACTACCAAGGCGTCTCGCCTCTACTCGTATAATTGTAGCCAAATAGTCACCAAATATAGCGATTATGTATGTAGTTGCCGGGTGTAGTGGGTATTTAACTGTTTTCTTGTAGTGAGTCTAATCTAAATACATATATGAAAGTAGTCCTTCGATATGATATAAAGTTATAAAGTTTGCTATGAGCATAAGTTGCATGAAATAAACAATTTATCTTAACAGTTGAAAAAAAAAATGGAAGGTTTCAATTGATACAATCTGTCCTCTTTAGCATATTATTAACTTCTGCACAACAACTTTTCCTCTCCCAAAGGGGTGTTTGGAAGCACTTGAAAAGTTGTGCACTGCCTTCCTGTGGAGTGGGGCACAAAATTCAGCTCGTGGAGCCAAAGGTTCCTAGCATTTTCTTTGGTCAACAAAATCAGCAGGCGCTTTGGTGCTGAAACGGCTCGCTTCAGGATATGAACCAAGTGTTTGGCCTGAAACTAATTTTGGCTCTTTGTTCAAAATTTCGAATCTCTTCTTACATTCTCTTTATTAATCCAATAGGTCCTCTTGTATATCAAACCTTGGTGAACAAGCCTTTAACACAAGAGTTTTTGACTACGAACCCAACTAAAAAGCCAAAGTATATTAAAAACAAAACTACAAAACCAAAGACTTTCACTTGGGTTAAGTTTTTCCATGAACTTCACTTAGGGCTGTTTGTAGATGCTCAAATTCACATGTGATTGCTGGTAACGTTGGGTGAGGAACGTTGAACATTTGATAGCTGGATATCTATTCATTAAACACAATCGTTAATGTCTTTAGGAGACATTGTTACATGTCCAAGGTCTCAATGTAACAAGGTAAAGAATTAAAGCCTTACTTGGGAAGGTTGTTTTCGGACTGGCAGGTAGGTAGACATTCTACTAGACAGTCGTGACTCGGTTCTATGAAGAATGGAATCTGTGACAAGAACAAATAAAAAAAACATTTTGAGTGTTATAACCTAGATTGTTGAGAAATTATAACTCATTTGTGATTTGTAGACATGATCAACAATAAGCTAGATTGTTGACAAATTATAACAACTATATAGAGCACATCGTCTTGTAAGAAATTGTAAGGATAGACTCGGATGTGTATTATTAAGAGACTTACGGAATATCGGTCTTGACCATTCCCAAGTACCCGATGCAATGTGGATCTATGTGTATATGTGAGAAAAATGTCAGCTAGAAAACTTTATTTGGGAAAATGACAATGTAGAGGGTGAAAAGAGACATTAGGGAGAGTAAGCTCACAGAAATCGAAATTACTTAAAAATGCCGTTGCTCCAACGCTCCAACAAGTCTCCAAGATTGACGATATATGCTCTTAAAGAGGAAATTTATAAACAAATTTTTTATCATGGGAGTTAGTGTAGTGTTTAAAATTGGATCATGGATCCTAAGACCTTAAATTCTCGTTATACCCTTTAATAGATGGTACATATTCCCACTTCCTAGGCTTCACGTCCTTATCCTTGCATATCTGCCATCGTATAGCAATTTCTCATAACCAAACCTGGTCACATCTAAAGTTATATGACTAGCAAAAATGTGAAAACCTGGAGCCCGGTTACACTATCGGTTGCTAAGAGAGTCAGCATTCCGTAATCAGAATGAGCTCCACATCCAAATATTCCTTTCAAGGGATCAGACATCCCTAAAAGGTAACAAAAGGAAGAAAGAAAATTGTTTAGGATAAGTAGGGCTACGAAGCTTAAGAAAATATATCACCTTCGTAACGAAGCAAACGCATAACTGCGATAGGATTTCCCAGCATTTCCGGTTTATCAAAGTAATTTGTGTCCAAGTCGAGCGCCAATGCTAATAATCTAGCAATAGCCTTGCAAACCCTCCTGACCATGTGAAAAGCTCATCATTAGTATAACGTTTAGAAAACTTCCCTGTTAGGGGCCTATCCACATCAAAAGAAAAAATGTAAGGTCTTATATTGTCAAAAAAACACAAGGATTATTGTTGATTTTGCCCTTTTCATCAAAATCTTTTGAAATTATCACTTTTATTAAAAATTACGGATTTAAGATTTTTTGGCAAAAATACGTACTTTATATCAAAAACTTTAAATCTTCAAAACAAGTACAACCGACTAAACCCAAATATAATGAATAAAACGCATGTTAAATTATATTTCTATAGCCTAAAAAGTGACAAAATCCACAAACTATTCAAAAAATTTGAAAAATCCATAAATGCCATTAAAAAATAGCAAATCCATAACTGAATCCACATACTAATCCATTAATTATTAAATGGTTTTAGTATGGCCTTAGTAAACTGAAGAATTTAATCTTGCCTCAAAGTCTGAAGAAATAAACTAGCTACTTCATGATAATAAACAAATACTTACAATGCTTCTTGATGATATTTCTCCATGGTCGCCCGCCATCCCGGCAAAACAACTGCCAGAAACATCAAAGTTTATATAAGGTAGAAAACATGAGGTTGACAAATAAAAGAGCTAACTATGGAAGAAAAAAAACTAACCATGGTCAGGCCATAGGTTGGGGCTATAGAATGGTGTATTTGACACCTTCGATTCCAATGAAAAAACTTTCTTTGTAATCACCTGAAACCCATGAGGTTACAACAAGATTGAGATCATCAACAACAAAGTTTTGATCAAGCAAGCGAAAAGATGGTCAAACAAACCGTCGACTTGATTCTCAGGATCTAAAATTTGATCAAGGACGGGTGAATAGCCTCGATGCTTTTCATTTCTCAAGACTTTCATTTTCTCCTCCAAAGGAAGAGCAAAGAACTTCTTGCTCTGCTCAAAAGCCTCGTCCTTCAACTCCTCACTTATACCATGATTTGTGACATAGAAAAATCCACAATCTAGACATGCCTGGAACAAGAATAACCCACACACAACGAGTCAACTTTTTTTTCCATACATATCTGAAAATAAAATGTTTTTGACATACTTAGCTATAATAAAGAAAAAATAAAAACATACCTGTTTAAGAGAAACCGCTGATTGTTGAAAGTTCGGGTTGGCAAGATCTATGCAAGTAAGGGATGAAACTTTGATGGTCGAAGCTTCCTCTTGAGTTTTGTTCTCCATATCTCTCGTTCTCTTTGTTAAATCTTGGAGGATAAGAAAGGAGAAAGGCTTTTTTTATATACTAAGCAAAGATGCTTGTCACCCTCCACATTTAAAATTTCACTTTCCATAATAACCACATTTTTGGAAAAATATATCAAATAAATAGTTGAGGATTTTTTTTTCTTTTTTTTTTTTAAAAAAATTGGGATTGTTAGAACTACAGAGAAATACTGATCATTGTAATCCAGTACAGTTCATTTTTTTGGACGTCTACGTTCATTAATAAATATGCTTAGATTCTAAATCTTGAGTGTTTTTTTTTTTATATAACTTTTTTTTTATAATTGTTTTAGGCTTGAACAAGTTGTTGAGTTGTTTTCTATTAGATAGATCTTTCGTCGATGGAGTCTTTTTATAATACTTTGATTGATGTCTTGCAACAAAAAAAAAAGTTTTTTCTATTACTCTGATTAATTTAGTTGACTTTGATTCCGATATCTTTGTTTCTTTTAATCGACAACTATTATTGTATCGCAACTCTCGTTTATTGTAGACTAGAAAAAAAGCCTGCCTGTTGGGCAAGTTTGTTTTGGTATATTTTAGAAATTTTTGCATGATATTGATTTTATTTCTTTAATTGTTTTTTTTTTAACTTCACTGTTGTAGTACATAATTTTTTTTTGTTTACAAATGCATTATCCTACATGGCTACATACATGAATATTATGAAAATAGTAAATTAAAGTGTGGAACGGAAGGGAATATGAATTGTGTTAGGAATTAGTTTACTATATCTTTTCATCCATAAGAAGACTGTCGATGCTAAGCAAAATATTATAACGTTTGAAATCACAAACTTCCAACGTTTGGATTGGACGAACAACAATGGTTTGAGTGTTGATTTTGAAATTTAATGCTTCGAGGATGGATATGAGTGGTGATCGTCATTTGTTATTGGAGAAACTGGGGCTATTGGATGGTAATTTAAACTTTAATAAACAAATAGACGAGTGAGGTTGGAAACATCTTTATAGGTTTTATAATAAAAATGGAGACCAAATAATTCAATTGGAAGAAGATCTTAAGGTTTTTTAAAGAAATGGGAAGAAGATGATTGTTTGAATTTGATATGAAGGAAGGGTGTGTAACGGCAAAAATTAATTGGAAACATTAAGGGAATTGTTAAGGGTGTTTGAAATAAAACGATTACAAAAACGATTACAAAATTTAGTTGGTAGAAATCTGATTAAATGGAAATGAAACGGAATTGTATTTATTAGGAAGTTATGATGGTAATTAGCTCATCATACAATATGATGAAAACGTTTTGGTTTCTACTCACTAAGTTCAAAATATAGCTAGAGTCTACTTTTTGAATTTTCGTTGTATGACAATTTGATTGGTCTTAACAGGGGCATAATACAGCTTTATTAATCATATATATGAAAGTTGGTCAACTCTAACCATATGATTGCTACATCATCACTTTAGTATTTGTCATGTGTCTATTAAATAATTAATGTAATGTACTAATAATTATAGATTAGTGAACATTTATTATTTAATTTTATATATTATTTTATTTTATATATTATTTTATTTTAAATATTTAATATACTAATACTAAATTTATTTTAATATTACATGATTTTTCAATAAAACTATTTTAATAGTTTTTTTATTATCAAAGATTTTTTTGGTAATCCAAACTCAAAGTATGAGTATATAATAATCGTGGATTAGTTAATGATTTAAGTAAGTTATTCTCTTAAATTAATATTTATATAATAAATCACCGAAGGTGCAAAATACGTACGGAGCTCCATCATCAAATTCTTAGGATTCTAGAATTGAACACTACCCTCGGTTAAATTGGTTTAAGATGAACGTTGTTTATGAATTATGTATATGATGAAATATTGAGAATGTTGTTAGAAAAAAATATTTTAATACTAAAAATATTTTCTTATTGCATGAGTGAATAATTAGATATATAAAAAATATTTAAATTAAACAATATAAAAAAAATCTGAAAAAACTGCGGCGTAGCGCGGGTGATCACCTAAGAACATATAATAGCTCTTCTCTCTTGGTAATAATGTAGATATTTCTTGTAATGACGTCATTTATATATTATGCTTCTTAAACTAACTTGTTTCCAACAACTTAATAATTAGTATTCACTTGTAGGATATTGCTTGGATAGAGAAACAAAGAATGCCCAGCGGATTATTTCCTGTTACTTGGGATGCCAAATACGCCTCCAGTTCGGATGAAGAGTTTGAAGAATTCTTAGAAAGTAATATTCTCATGCTCTCTAATGTCCATAGGAAAATCTCCGAACTAGAGATGTAAGTTGATTTCTTTGTCTCTATATTAATCTTTTGTTTAGATTTTTTGACGGTTCTCTTATGATTTAATATTGGAATTGTAACAGTCTAGAGTTCTTTCAAGGTTGCAACTGCCAAGTGGTTTTAAACAAGAAACGAGAATTTAGAGTTGAGTTTCCATCTCACGAAGAAGCAATGGCAGCGTTGCAAAACTTTAATGAAGTGAAATTGGTGGGACGAACTATTAGTCTTACCAGGTCTACATATCCGATGTAAGTTGTTTAGCATTTCTTTGGTTATTTAGTATTTGATTTAGAAACAAATTAATTGATTTGTGCAAATTACCTTTTTTGGTTGGTAGGTATAAAATTTTCTGCATCAAAGGTTTCAAGAACACATTACTGCCAACTGTCAAACGCCAAGTAGTGAATGAAATTTTTGGTAAATAATGGAAGGATTCTCCACTTCTTTTTCCCTCTACAAGAAAACGATTTTGGGTATCTTTACATGTATTTGGGGGATCAGGTTGATGTGGAAAAAACTGTGTTGCAGAAGAGAAAATACCTTCAAGTCAAAGAATGTCGAATGAAGGGGAAAGTCAATAAAAGCCTATCATCTAACTGGAAGACAGTTGGTTAGTCTTCTAAGAGAGAAAAATATAGTATTAATCGTAATGAAAACTAAGTATAGTTTATTTTATTGTAATCTGATAATGGTTTTAATTGATATGGAAATGGGACTTTCATAACAAGAAATCATTTAACATCACTGCGGTTGAGAATTTCTTATTAATCTAAATCTATTTATGATTTAAGATTTTTTTTTTGCTGATCTTTGTCGAATGTTTTCTTGTATCATGTGTTTCTCTTCGCAGCGTTTTCATACAGTGTCTTACTCTCTCATATCTCTGAAAGTTTTGCGCTTCATAGACCAAACACATCTTAATCACTCATCACTTCACCTTCATGTGAAAAAATCTTTCCTATGGTGCCTCTTTCCATCCTCTTATAATTTTATCTAAGCAATGCATGTACTATCTTCCATACTTTTCACATGCTCTATATTTTTTTTGAAAATCTCTTACTTTCCATGTTAGTGAAAGCTTTTTTTCAAGCTCGTCCAAAGATAGCTTAGTTAATTCAATAAACTCTTTGTTTGAACTTTTAAGAATAAAATCTTTGTTTTGCTCTGTTTTGTTTTCTATTATTTTAATAAAAAGTTTTAGCTTCTAAATTAGTTCTTAACTCTATCACTTCTCTCCTTTAATGTTATTGTAAAATCCTATAAAGGTAATATTAAAAATTATAATAACTTAGTTTCTTTTTTTATAAGTTCAAATTTAATATTTGTTATTTTAAAAAAAAAGTAATTATTATTTTCAAAAATGTTAATTAATTAGATGCTAAATATGTTACTTATTGATGTGGCAACTCCCGATTAGTCGTTTTAAATCTTACGTGGACGCTTTTAGAAGCAAATATCCTCAACTTTTATATAGTATAGACTAGATTATGAACCCACACTACGCGTGGATCTTTTTGTAAAACGTTTAATAATTTTTTGTGTGACTAAATTTTTTTTATTAAAAATTTTGAAAGATATGATTTTATATGTCAACTCGCTTTTAATATTATAAACTCTTTGAATTTTAAAATTACCGTGACAAATATTTACAATTTAAATACATAATTAAAAATAACTTTTATACAACTCTTAGATTTTACAACATTTAGCAAAAGAAGATTTTTTTGGTTCATGACTCTCTCCTTAGCTTTAGATATTTAGGATAACAACGTCTTTTTTACGTACATATGAAATAAATTGTTGTACGGGAAATAGATTCGATGATTCTCATTTTGGTACCCGCAAATTTATTATTGTTTTTCGTTTATCTTCGCTGCATTAGTTAGTATAGCTCTTCTAAAAATAAGATATTATGTAGATCGTATATTCATAAGCTTATCTACATTTTCTTTTAACATTTCATATTTTTCTCACATTCTTTTCAATATGTATATGAATTTCTGTCTTCATAATTTTTTTTACAGAGAGCTATCACTCTCCCTATCTTTTTGCAAGAACTTATTTTATTTGTTTTATTTTTTCTTACAGTGTCTCTTTCCATCCTCTTATGATTTTGTCTAAACAATATGTGCCATACCTTCTAAACTTTTCACATGCTCCATATTTCTTCTTCGAAAATCTCTTTCTTTTCTTGTTAGTATAAACATTTTTCAATCTCGTCAAGATGTACTCTGTTTTGTTTTCTGTTATTCTAAAAAAATATTTTAGCTACTAAATTGGTACTTAACTCTATCACTTCTCTCTTTTGATGCAGTTTAGATCTTCTTCACCTTCACGCTTTCGAGACTGAAAGACCTCAATTTATATCTTCGAGAACTTGATTCAAATTGATACGATTAAAAATACCACCATCAAACCACGTCCTTGTTAAGTTTCTTTAAGTTATATTTTAAAAAATTGGATTTAGTTGTATAAAATCCTATAAGGTTTGGGTTTAATATTACATAATTATAATTATATAACTTCTTTTTATAAGTTTAAATTTAATATTTGTTGCTTTCTTTTTTTGTTTTAAATTTTAAAACAGAAAGTAATTACTATTTTTAAAAATATTAATTAATTAGATGCTAAATATGTTAATTATTGACGTGGCAGCTTCCGATTGGTTGTCTTAAAAAATGATAATTAATTAGATGCTAAATATGTTAATTATTGATGTTGCAGCTCCCGATTGGTGTTCTAAATCCTATGTGGATGGCTTTAAAAACAAATAGTTTCAACTTTTATATAGTATAAATTGAGCAAATTTTAATAAAATATTTATTTTTATTCTAAATATTTAACGGACTCAATATTTATTTTCCCTATAAAAACTGTCACATATCATCACTTGTACACAAAGTTGAGTTGTAGCTCGATTTGTTTCTCCACAAAAACAAAATTTCAACTCTATTTAACACGCGAAACTTCGAAATATCAAAACACACCGAATCACGAAATCAGTATTTTTATTCGTTAACCATCTAACCCGGTAACAAACAATCTAAACCAACACTAAACTAAATTAAAGATTGAAAACAAAAAAAAAAACAAATTAAAGAACTCAAAAATTTGGAGGTCGGATTAAATTCCATCGCATTAAACCGACACTACTACACTCACTAAAACGATCCATATTTTGTGTGAATGCAAAATTAACTCTTTTTGTTAATGATGTGTTCTATCTTTAATATTAGTCGGCCACTTTGAACAAAAATAATATTTCGCAATTCTATTGGCTGGAAGCGAAAAAAGTAAAGAAGACACGTCCGTAGCAGATCCCTCCACTCCCATGTGTTCCCTTGATGAACAATGAAACATCGATGCTTACCAAAAAAAAAAAAAAAATCCCCAGTTTCCATCTTTTTTGAACCTTCTCGATATAAAGCTCTCTATTCAATTCCCATCTCTATCTTCTTCCTCTTCATCTTCCTCTTCTCTCAGATCACTGGAAGCTCTAGCTCGATTTCTCACAATCCGCCATGAACTCACAAGCTTGTCTTCTTCTTCAGAAACAGCTTAAAGGTACACACAAACACTCGCGAATCTCAACGAATCTGTTTCTTCTACGAATTTGGTGTTGAATTCTCTCTTATTGAATCCGATTTGATTTTTTGGTTTCAGATCTTTGTAAGCATCCTGTAGATGGATTCTCTGCTGGTTTAGTTGATGAGAAGAATATATTCGAATGGAGCGTAACTATTATTGGACCTCCTGATACTCTCTAGTACGTTCCTTTTGATCCATGAGATTTCATCAGCTTCCATTGAGATTTCGCTATAATCTATGTTCCGGATTTGATGATTCATGTGGATTTGAGCTTAGAATGGATCGATTTGTCGGTTTTGAAGCGAATTGGTTAATGCTGGATTAGATTGGAGTAGTGTTCTTGTGGAATTGAAATGAATTGCTTTGTTTATATGGAGATTTACTTAGTCTTGTCACATTAACAAAAGGATTAAGCATAAGTTATGGAACTTTGTAAATGCAGTGAAGGAGGATTTTTCTATGCCATTATGTCATTCCCACAAAACTATCCTAATAGCCCACCTACGGTGCGGTTTACTTCAGATATTTGGCATCCTAACGGTTAGTTCTTTCTCTCGGTTATGCGCTCATTAGCTCATTGATCTTGTTTGAGTAGCTAAGGTTTTGTGAAAATGTTCGTCTTGTGGTCTGCAGTTTATCCCGATGGCCGCGTTTGTATATCTATTCTACATCCTCCTGGTGATGATCCAAGTGGATATGAGCTTGCAAGTGAGCGTTGGACGCCTGTTCACACAGTACGTTTTACAATGATCCAACATTCTCCTTGTATGATATCTGAGAAGCTTCTTCTTATAACCAAGAATGATGTCAATTAGATTTGATGAGTGGAAATAACATTGCTGATTTCAGGTTGAGAGTATCATGTTGAGTATTATATCAATGCTCTCTGGTCCCAACGACGAATCTCCAGCAAACGTTGAGGCTGCTGTGAGTGTTTTCTATTGATTAGCTATGAACTCATCAGATTAACACTGTCTCATTGGATTTACATATAGTTTATGTACCAGAGCTTGCTCGTTAACCATTCTCCTTGTGGGGTTTCCTCTTGCAGAAAGAATGGAGAGAGAAGAGAGATGAGTTCAAGAAGAAAGTGAGCCGTTGTGTCAGAAAGTCTCAAGAAATGTTTTGATCAAAGAAACACTTTCACACTCCAACACCATCTTCTATGGAGTTCAAAAGCTCATTTATCTTATCGAAAAAAATTCCCTTTGAAAAACTGTCCAAACACTACTTGTAATAAACCCGTCTTGCATCTTTTAATCGCGTTCCTCAACGTGAAATGAAGTGTTTGGTCGAAAAAAATGTTGTTCTTGAAAAAAACTGACATTAAAAGTTATACTATTCTTCATAGAAGCTTTGTTTTTGTCTGTCGAAGCTTTGTTTTTCAGTGTGTTTACTTCCTTGATTTGGACGCTAAAACTCCACGCCGTTCCTACGTTCTCCTCAGAAACTTCGTACAGTTTTCGGCTTCTAGTAAAAATATTTAAACAAACAGCATGATGTTTGTTTCTTGGGTCCACGTATTTAAAAGGCCCGTGACGTTGTCGCTCCTGGACCGTTGATTTACCTATCAATCGCTATCAAAACAGTTGGGAGAGTACACGTGTCCAACACCGTGTTGTTCTTGTTTCCTTTTTTTCTGTTTCGCTTTATGAACTTCGGAGAGAAGACGAAATCTCGCTCGCTTTCGCCGCCGTGAAATTTGATTCTCCGATCACTACAACGATTCCGATCTGTCCTCCGTTGATTTCGATCCTGGTTCGTTTTGTTCATAGCTTTATAAGAATTCTCTGATTCCGTTTATCCGTTCTCTTATATATGCAAATTTTGTTTGCAGATTTTGATATTGTTTCGACATGAAATTGGTGTGATCTCGTTTCGAGTTTCGTGGCGTATTTGCTTATTTTAAGTGTGTGGAATCGATTTTTAATGGGGGATAATTCTGGTAGAAGTAGAAACTCTATGATGGCAACTGTTTCTTCTGGGAAAGAGTTGTTACCTAAAAGAAGCTTAGTAGCTGCTATTCCAAGAGCTGTTCAGCAGACAATCTCTAAGCATGTTTCTTTTGGGAGTAATGGTAGATTTGGAAGTGGAACCGCTCGTAATGCAGCTGTGTTTCTGCTTAAAATCGCTGTTTTAGAAGTTGTTCGAAGGGTTTCAAAGGCTAAATGTCCTCATTTGTGGAATAGTCTTCAGGCGTTGCAATGTCTTTGTTATCCTCCTCTTAAGTGGATTCAAAGATGGGCTCCTTTCAAGGAGTTGATCAATGCAATGCAGGTTTGATACTTTCTCCCTATGGCATTGATGAAAGAATGATACAGTATATTGATCTTTGGCGAGTCTCAGTTATTGTGTGTGATCGTTATGCAGATGTTGTCTCGGCCATTGTTGGTCATCACGATAGCTGAGGCTCTGACAGACCAGTCAGAGTTAAAGCAAGAAGCCTCAGGTGGTACCAATTCTCATGCATCTTCAGAATCAGAATCACAATCTGACTCGCAGACTTTACAGTCTCCATCAGATATAAGGTGTTATGTGATGTATAAGTCTTACCTGTTATGTTGTATTATAATAGTCTGAGACTGTACAGCTTTAATCTGAAGCACTTGAAGTTTTGCAAATCCCTTGAAACTATTAATGCTCCATTTTGTTTTTTGAGTAGTATCTAAATATCTTTATGTTTTTGTAAATGTAGAATTGAAGATGAGGCTCCACTTCCTGTAATTTCACAAGACTGGCTTAGAAAACTCTATGAAGAACTGGAAAAGCAGAGACTTAGCTTACCAGAGAGGTACTTTCAGATTGTGATTTATGAATAAGTTCTCCCTTTTTTGAGTTTCAGTGTTAAATTCTGCGTTAGATCATAATCGTTTAGTCTCATTTTAATGTAGACTCAATGAAGACGAGCTTCATAGATTCTACAGGGTGTCAAATGGAGACTTCACATCCTTACTATCTTCGATAAAAAAGACAATTCATTGGAGGGAGACTTACAGAATTCTTTCTGAAGAAGAACTTGAGACATGGTCAAGTTTACTCTTTTGGCATGGATATGATAAGAACCAACGACCTTGCCTCATTGTTCGTTTGGGGCTAGCTTTTCTAAAGTTGCCATCTCATGAGAGACCTCGTTTCGCTCAGGCAATCAGTACGTCCTTACTCCTTAGTGGCTTTACTACATTTTCCAGTATTTTATTTGCTACGGTATCATTTTAATTTTCCACTATTGTTATTGTTTCAGTATCTCAGGTAGAGCACGGCGTTTTGCATCTTCTGACCCCTGAGAATTCAGAACTTACAGTGTTAGTCGATTGTGAAGGATTATCTCCTCTGAGGATTCCCATGCAGATGATGAGATCTTGTTCTTCCATTCTTCAAGATCACTTCCCTAACCGTCTTGGCTGCCTATTCATCATTCGCCTCCCTCCTGTTGTCCGTGTCATTTCCCAGACTTTCATCCAAGTAAAAAATCTACCTAAGCTAACTTCAATTTTTCGGTTTTCTTAGTCTTTGTTCTCGGATCTATGATCGTTGCATATCCCTTGCCTAAACTTATGTTCTTCTCTCATAGATTCTTAGACCAACCACACGCAAGAAGCTGAGAATTGAAGGGGAAACTTTCCATCGAGTCCTCTCTGAATACCTCCAGACACTTCCTTCATACCTTGGTAGCAACTGCAACTGCAAAAGATGCTCAAATCTCAACGAACAAGATCCACCACAGCCACAAACACACCCAAGAAGAAAGAGAAGAAGCTCGAGTGAAACAGAGAAGCTAGACGACAGCCACTGGAGTTACAATGCCCAGACACCTGATTTATCCTATGAAGACGAGCCGAGCCTGAACATATGCAGCCAAGTTCTGCGAACAGCAGTCGTGTTCTTACTCATGATATGGCTCTTCGGTGCACTACTAGCTGGATTTGCTGATCCTGAGAGCAGACCCTTTTAAGCTTCCATAAGGTAAGAACCATCCATAATTAATTTCAGGCACATGCGTATGTCTTCTGTATACATAGTAATAGTAAGTGTGATAGGCGTTGATATATACATAGTCATTAGTGAATAAACCCCATCTCTCATCCAGCGTGGTCATTGCAAACGCGGACTCAACGTAGTTTTGGGTCTTGGTTTAGGGTTAATGGTTGTTGCGGTTGAGTACATTTGTACGTTGGGAGAAAGTAATTATGGTCCAGTTAAATCGTGATGAGACTTTGGTCACCCTCTGCAGTAAAACTCTGTGTACAATTGTTGCCATTGTTGGTAATGTTTTGTAAAAATCAGATTTATTTAATGTGATTAGAAATTGAGAAATGTGTAGCTAAAATCCTTGATGGATCATGCTAATCATATTTTGTTAAAAAGCTGAGAACACAAAGACCAAAGTCATGGATCATTTCATGATTCTTTTTCAGTCCAAACCAAACTAAACCAAACAGAACCAAACTAAGTTTTATAGATTTATTAAAATCGAAATAACCCGAACCTAAACCGAAATGTCCGCACCCCTACTTTTCGTTGCTGCAAGTTATAATCATAGGTGAGTGTCATAAACTTAGTTTAATCGATGATTTTTTGTACAAGTTTTTGTCTTTTCTCAAAAGAAAAGAAATGATTATTCATTCTTCACCCTGATTTAAAAGGTTTACGTTTTCTATTTTAAGAAAATTAATCGAAGAACTGATACAAAATCATCACTGATCAAAGAAATAGTTTATAGTTGTCAAACATGTATAGGACGTTTACTAATTTTTAATTTCTTCTGATGATATAATAAAAAAATATATTATTATACTCGTAATGTACAAAACTGAAGTCAACCAGAGAACAAGCTTTTTATTAGTTCTACGATCTAGCAAGCAAACAAACAAACCAATAATAACAAAACTATTTGATGTATCATTGTATAAACAAACATTTTTAAAAAATCTGAACTTAAACTACAATAACTAACAATAATTAAACTATGCTCAATAATAATAATCGGATTTTTCATCCCAAATAGGAAAATGTATATGAGAATTCAAACAAATTAATTTTCATAAAACATGGGAGTATATTGAAAATTTTAGCTAGAAATCTTTAACAAAAAGAAAAAAAAAAATTAGCTAGAAATTCGCCTAATAATAAACAACTAAAATTCCCTAAAATTGTGGAATTTTAGTTTCTTGACGAGTAAAGAAAATGCCACATCAGATAATACGTTTGGTCAAACGTTGTCGTTGTAATCGAGTAACCACAAATTAACATTTGATATTGATTTTTCCACTTTTCGTGTTTTTTAAGTCACTAATCTTATCTCACCCAAAACAAATTAAACAAACACACAAAAAAAAGTCTAAAAAAAGAATTTCTCAACAAAAAAATAAAAATATCTAACTTTTCCAGATAATATATTCAAAATTTTACAGAGAGGAAGAAGAAGTTCCCGACACTTGTGAGAGACTATAAAAGTATACGATCTCCTCCTCTCGCTCTCTTCAGATCACAAAGTTTTCGTTTTTAGGGTTCTCTCATCGATCTCGTAAATACTCCTCTCGAACCCTTTCTTTAATCGGAATCTTCTTTTTCTCTGTTGTTTGATTCGATTTTTTTTTTCTCAAAAAAATTCAGGGTTTGTGATCTTCTTCTTCATCAATGGCGTCTAGTGATAAACAAACAAGCCCAAAGCCTCCTCCTTCACCGTCTCCTCTCCGTAATTCCAAGTTTTGTCAGGTAAAGTTATGATTTTTATTCGATTTTGGCGATACCCATTAGTTTCTGTTGATTTCATGCGTTGAATCTCGTTTTGCTCATTTGGAGTCTGCCGTTACAGAGAGAATCACTTTAGTTCTCTCACGAGATCATGCGTAGGTTAATACTTTATATGGTTGGAGTGTGAATCTCGTGTTCTGATCCTTGTTTTTAGGTCGGATCATGGTGGTGTGGTGTGATACTATTTAGTTTTTTGAATTGATCATTTGATCTTTGTATTTGGAATTCTGCATTTACCTGATCTTGTTGATATAGAATCAAAACATATTCTAGGTATATGGATCTTTTCATTGGTCTCAATGATCATTGAGATTGAATCATGGACATTCATTCTACTTAGATTTGAGCTGTCGTATTATTGTGCGAAAACTGTAGAGTCTGTTAGTAGTCTAGGCTTATTCGTTTGCTACATTGTGCACTGTGAATGTGGTTGTAGTATGTTCTGATCTAGTATGTTCTGCATCTGGTTGTCTATGATTTAGTTTGTATAGTAAAGTTGTACTATGTTCTTAATAAGATGTTTAAAGTGAGTGCTTTTTTTTTTTTCATTTTGCAGTCAAATATGAGGATTTTGATCTCAGGAGGAGCTGGATTCATTGGTTCTCACCTTGTTGATAAGCTGATGGAAAACGAAAAGAATGAGGTTTGCATTGAAATTCCTATCCGATACAATAGTAGTTTATGCGCGATTTGATTAAGTACTGATGTTTATATTTTTTTTTACCAGGTGATTGTTGCTGATAACTATTTCACTGGTTCAAAGGACAACCTTAAGAAGTGGATTGGTCATCCAAGATTTGAGCTTATCCGTCACGGTATGGTTTTGAAATTCTCTGGCTTGTTGCTGCTATTGAGAATGGAATATTCCTGTCTTTTGTTCTATCCATTTATATTTTGGTTTTGGGTTTAACAGATGTCACGGAGCCACTTTTGATCGAGGTTGATCAGATTTACCATCTTGCATGTCCTGCTTCTCCTATCTTCTACAAGTACAACCCTGTGAAGACAATCAAGACCAATGTGATTGGCACACTGAACATGCTAGGTCTCGCCAAGCGTGTTGGAGCAAGGTTTGCAAAATGATACCCTCTTTTTATTACTTACTTCTGTTGATCTTCGCCTTTGTGACTAACTTACTCTTCTACCGGACAGGATTTTGCTTACCTCAACCTCGGAGGTATATGGAGATCCTCTCATTCATCCCCAGCCTGAGAGCTATTGGGGAAATGTCAACCCAATTGGTAGGAGTAAACACTTATCAGCTTTTAATTCTCAACTTATCTGCGTGTCAATTCACATTCTTATAACTTGGTTTCTATTATGATAGGTGTTAGGAGCTGTTATGATGAAGGCAAGCGTGTTGCTGAGACCTTGATGTTTGACTACCACAGGCAACATGGAATTGGTAAGTTGCATTTTCTCAGGCTCTCGCTTCAACTTTCTCCCTGTAATTTGCATCAACATATTCTCATTGTCCTTTATTCCTTAAATTGTTTTTGTTTCTTCTTTGTAGAAATCCGCATTGCTAGAATCTTCAACACTTATGGTCCACGCATGAACATCGATGATGGCCGTGTTGTAAGCAACTTCATTGCACAAGCACTCCGGTGAGCCTCTTTGCTCAATCCAACGAACAAATTTTATTTTCCGAGCTATAAATTACTCATCTCTTGTTATTGTTCTTGTCATGAATACTTAGGGGTGAGGCATTGACTGTTCAGAAACCAGGGACACAGACTCGCAGTTTCTGTTATGTATCTGACATGGTTGATGGACTTATGCGCCTCATGGAAGGAGATGACACTGGTCCCATCAACATCGGTAACCCAGGTAAAGTCCGTAATATTCCTCCATTAGACAAAACACAACCCAACCAATCTCTTGAACTTATGCTTTGTGTCCGACTCTTTGGTTTCTCAGGTGAGTTTACAATGGTGGAGTTGGCTGAGACAGTGAAAGAGGTGAGAGTCTGGTTTCTCGATATGATATGAGTAAGTACTTAGAAATTCTTGGGTCCGCTAATGAAATGTTGGTTTACTTGCAGCTGATTAACCCGAGCATAGAGATAAAGATGGTTGAGAACACACCGGATGATCCAAGACAGAGGAAGCCAGACATCACAAAGGCTAAAGAAGTGTTGGGATGGGAACCAAAGGTGAAGCTTCGTGAAGGCCTTCCACTTATGGAAGAAGACTTCAGGCTAAGGCTCGGAGTCCACAAGAACTAAAACTCCATCACCGATCACACGCAAACGTGAATGCACTACATAACCAAGTTCTACTTTTCATATTCCATGGTGCAAGCGGTTGGTTTCATATAATATGTTTCTACTTTCCACAGTCGAAATTATTCCTAGAGAAAAATAAAGATTATGAACGAATGCTTTTTATATTTAAGGAAGATAAAATTTACTTTCTTGCCATAGCTTACGCAGCTACGGTGACTCCATTTTTTCAAATCTTGAGTGAGGTAAACAATGGCGAAGTCATTCAACTATAGACGTTAAACACTAATAGCTCAAAATCCAAACATGTCTATTCTCTAATCTTGTGGCTTGTTTTTATAGAATGAATAGCGGATACAAAGTCGTTGACAAGAAACTATGTACAACCAAAGAAACTAAATACAAAAGACAAACTCTATAGCACAAAGAGATTAGCATTTCGAAAGACAATGGTTAGTTGAGATTAAGAACCAAAGGATTATTAGAACAAACGTTAATATTCATTGGGGAACCAAATCCTTATTGAAATGTGCGTTCGCATGATTCAAAAAGGCCATAAAATCCATTTCCAAACAAATGGGAATAAGATACTGTGAACAAAAACCATTCCATTGCTAAGTTTCAGAAAAGGAAAAGCTGATTTCGAAACTCAGAGAAAATAAAAGAGTATATAGAATGATCTTCTTTGTTATTGAACATGTTTCAAAGCTGAAGCATTCACTATAGTCCCAAATCTATATGCCTTGTCAGCTTCTACATTTTGCTTCAGTGAATCACCTGAAATAACAAACAAGTTGAAACCTTTAGAGTTTGGCTAAGAGTTTAAACATAGTCAATACCAATGTAGCAATCAACACTATTATTCCTTGATATCACACAACAGCGCAAGAACAACAAAAGAACATCTAATGGAGATTCATCTACTTGGCAATGAACCTATTTTAGCGGTAAGACTTGAATTTCTCACTATGAATCAATCAAAAAGTGAGGACTCACGAATAATTTCGAATTTGATTTGGGATTTATGACATAATACCACCTTAAGACACGAATAATCATCCATTGGTAACAACCCTAAAACCTCAAGAGCTATTTAACTACATCGATTCTACAAAATGCTCTATGATCAAATCATATACCAAACCAAGAATTTCAATTTAAAATCATCCATTGATTCCAAAATGCTCTAAAATCTAAATCATATGCCAAAACCAAGAAATTTCAATTTCAACGTGAGAATTTTCAAGATTGGTGATACCTTCTGTGTTGCTGGACGAACTTGGAGTTCTTAGCATCTTCCTCTGCAAATCAATCACCATTTTACGGAAATTAGGGTTTTCCAAAATCAAAATCAAAATTGAGAAATGATTACAGAAATAAACATCCGATCTGAATCAAATAAATACAGCTGAAATGGGAGAAGTTAGATGTTTAAAATCGGTGAGATCCGACGAAGAGTTTACCAGTGAGTCCGGCGGTTAGCTTGGTGATGAGAACGCCGGTGACGGCGAAACCGGTGAGGAATGGCCAGCAACGTTTCCATTCTCTCTTGAAGAACACTGGCCATGGATCGAACAACCTCATTTTCTCTCTCTCTCTCTCTGCACAGACAAACGATTATCTTTCCCTTAAGTTTTGTTGTTGTTGTTGTCTGGTGAGACTAGTTCTCGCGTCAGAGAGTGACCAAATCTGAACCAGTTTTGTATGAAAGACTCGTTTCTTTTCTGGGCTTGTAGCCCGGCCTAAATTTAGCCCATAATGGGCTTTTTAAGACGATAGTATATATATAAACTTGATCAATCAAAAAGCTCAAAGTTTTACGTTTACCACTCTTTTTCACTATCCCTAAAAATATAGGATCCGATTGGTGACCTATAAAGAAATACAAGGAATGAAGAGGAACATGACTAAAAAAGAACAAAAAAGAAAAAAAAAATGATAAAATAGGAATGAAGAGGAATGAGTGTAGAGGAAAAATAGAAGAAACGTTTTTTCTTTCTTTTAGTTTTTCATAAATTTAATTTTTAATTTATAAATATTTAATTTGTTTTCCTGTTTGTTTCTCATCAAATTTGGGAAGGAACAATTTTCTTCTACGATTCCTCAAAAAATAAGAAATGAATAGGAATAATGTGGGGTCCACATGTTACAATTTGGAAAAAAAATTACCGCTGAATGGTGAAAAAAAAGAGGAACAATAAGAAACATGTTGTTCTTGTCCATTCCTTTTTTAAAAAGTGATCACCAATCGGACCCCATAGTAAAAAAAATGATTAATCGCTGAAAAAATTTAATGAATGAAAGTTTTGCTCGATTAGTCGTTGGATCCATTGACTATTGGTCGTAGTCGCAAAATGAACAAAGCAAAACTCGGTGACATGAATTAAAACATTAACAAGCTTGAACCCGAGGTTAAGTGTTATTTTTTGCTCAAACAAAATCTTTTGTATCGGTAGAATAGAACTCTGAAAATATGTTTTGATACTCAATAGTTGTACGCGAGATTACCACAACGTGCAAAGTTCCTAGAAATAAAAAAATCGAAACTAAAACAAGACCAAGTCCATGCACACAAACATAGATACATTTTTTTCTTTGCTAAACTGTTATTATCATTAGAAAATAATGAAACTTTTTGGCTGTTACAGAGTATAAAGCCTATGGCTTTGAAATATTGGCAAAAACAATAAAAACAAGCATAGATACATCAAAGTGACTGAGTCTTCTTTGCACATGCTACCTAGCTCTAGGAACCATGTCGGTGTAAAAGTTCATGCTACGATCAAGATCAGAACTATGAGAACTCATGTCTTTCTCACTTCTCGTTGAATTTTCAGTAGCAAGACATTCTTTCAGATCGATAACAACTTGTGACATGTTTGGTCGTTTTTCTGATGTAGGGTTTGCACATGACATAGCCAATTCAAGAGCTCTCCAGACAGAGCGAGAATTATAATTGCCCTGAAGATTGGGATCAATGATCCGTGTGATATCTCCTCTGCTAATCAAAGACACCACCCAGTCTGTTATGTGATGTTTCACGCGGGTTCGATCAATCGCATGTTGGCTTGTGATCATTTCCAATAACACAATCCCAAAACTGTAGATATCGCTCTTCTCAGCCAACCGACTTGTTCTGTAGTATCTGTTAAGGTAAGAAAATAGTAAAAGATTCACTCATATGCATTCTTAAACGCGAAAAATATCCGTCCACACAAACCTCAGCATTTTTGAAAAAAAAAATCATCTCTTTGTTTCGTGTTATATAGTTCACTAACAGGATTAGTAAATCTAGACTTCTATGTGAAAATTTTAGTTATGGAACAAACATGTTGATCACATCTATTAGTAGACTGAGGATACTTACTCGGGATCAAGATATCCAGGAGTACCAGCAACAACCGTAGAAATATGATTTTCATCACCAATTTGGAAAGACCTTGAAAGCCCAAAATCAGCCATCTTGGCTGTGAACTGCTCACCCAACAGTATATTCGTACTTTTGACATCTCTATGCACCATCGATGGTCGGCATCCAATATGTAAGTATTCCAATCCTATTAATATTTTGCAAATGTCCTTTTATGTACGTATGTCTAGTGATCCTAGGAAATGTTTAGAATGTGAAAAATAAATTAATAAAATCATTATGAGTTAACACAAACCTAGTGCAGCATCGACAGCTATTTGTAGTCGAGTACTCCAACTCAAAACAAAACCATTGTTTCTTCCTGTAATTTATCCTCAAAATCAATCGTCAAAAGAATTGTTTGTAATAATTAAAATGTCTTTTAAAAGTAAATTAAAATGTTAATGTACATATGTTTTTACCTGACAAATGATGTTTTAAGTCTCCATTGGACATGTATTCGTAGACGAGAGCCAAGTGATTGCGATCATCGCAATACCCAACAAGGCTTACCAAATTTATATGGTGAACCCTTAGAAGAAGTTCAACCTACAAAACAACAATGAATGAAGTGTTTAATTATCTTTTTTAGAGCCAAGTGTTTAACTATCAAAATGAAAAAAACAATGAATGAAGCACATTGGTCTAACATAATGCTTGAGATTTTCTAAGAAAATATTCATACCTCTGCCTTGAATTCTTTATAGCCTTGTACTGATGATTGCGAAAGTAATTTGACAGCTACTTGCTCTGAACCATTCAAATAACCATGATAAACGACACCAAACCCTCCTTCTCCTAGAGCTCTTTGGAAGTTATTTGTCATGTCTATAACCTCCGAATAACTAAATCTTTTCCTTTTCGTTTCGATCATTGTTTCCGATACACCATCCAATGTATGATTTGCTTCTGGCGGAATTGATTGTGAGGGTAAATCTGTAGAGAGCGCAGTTAGTACATGAATGAATTTTGTGTACTTTCACATGATGACTTGGACAATACCTTTCACATTTGATGTGTTTTTTTTCTTCAACATACAAATGAGAACCAATACCACTGTACTGACTAGGATCAACGAAACAGTTAATGCAACAATAAGCAATGGGAATTTCTTTTTTTGGGTGCATGAACCAGATGAGCAGTTGTCCACATTTTTGTCGACACTACAAAAGCAAATAGATATTATGGATATGTAGACGGCCATGAATGTTTAATGAAATATTTTCAGCATAAGTTACATCTTACATTAACTTAAGTCCTTTATTTTCTCTATCGCGAAGAGCTTTAGGAATCGAACCATTCAGATTGTTCTTGCTTAAGTTTCTGTTAAACCAGAGGAATATTCATACATAGGTGACCATGATCAAGAAGAATATCACTAAACAAAATATATTTATATGTAAAGGAACTTACATGAACACAAGAAATTTCATGTTTGCTAGAAAATCGGGAACTTCCCCAGTCAAGTTGTTATTTGACAAATCCCTATATAGTTTGGAAGAAAACAAAGTCACTGAAATAATTAGTTACCTTCATGAAGTATATATATCACTTTTTTTTTCCCCTAAGACTAATAAACACCATACTTACAACTTTTCTAGATGGGTAAGATTTTGAATAACAACTGATATGCTTCCGGTTAACCCGCTTGAAGACAAGTCCCTATATAAACATCATAGCACAAAAAAAGTAATAATGCAGTTAGAAAACGTTTCTTATTATATGAAAAGGTTTTCTTAAACGTTTCTTATTATATGAAAAGGTTTTCTCACAAGGAAGTGATTCTTGGAGGTGTAGACGTCTCCATGCTGTTGCAATTTAAACCGTTCCACAAAAATTGTTGAGGAACACATGGATCTCCTTGCCATGTGACTCGAGTCAATCCATAGATGGCCTTGATGTTTTTTATAGCCACCACTATCATAAAATTCGACAATGTTTGAAAATATGTTAGATTTAGCATTTAAGATTAGTTATGGTAAAACATATTTTCAAACGTTGTAAGATTATTGCTAACGTACCATCACTAGCATCTGTTTCCGGCTGAGGAAATTCAACCACTGTGAAAACTTCAACGGCGTTAAGCAAAGGCGGGAGAGTTGACCTCTCAGTTTTGATCATCTCTAGTATGCATTCTCCTCTTTCACAAGTAACTGGAGATGGGTTGCGTATAGTCTTGGTCTGTAGATATACAGGACTATAAGCATTGTAAACAAGCTTTTTATTCCAAAAAATTTCGAACTCTCTAGTTTCGTTGGCCTTTAAGACTTGAATCTCAGAGAAGTGGAGGAACAAGTATAGTTTATCACTTGGGAAATCTAGTACTCCGGGAATAGCCAATGGTGCACTAGCATTGGCAGGAGAGGCGGCAGTCATGAGTGCCTTTAGTGGAGGCAGAAATCCACTAGAACTGTTCACTCCAAGTGTAGTGGAAATCTTCTTCCACTCCGGCTCAAAGTATGAACCCCATATACGATCATAGACATCATCCGGATATCTACATTTTGTACAATTTTGAATTAGTAGCCATAAAATATTCTTAGAGCTTGTAACCGCTCTTTTCAATAGTTAAAACATTTACAAAATATATATGCTAAGAGCAATGTCCTAGTCCGAAAACCGCGTTTCTTTAAGATGACTTACCGTATGACGTCATTTGAGTCGCTTAGATAAACCCGAACATAAGTCTTCAACCAACCAGATTGAGTGATGTAAGTAGCATTTGCAAGAGGCCTTAACACCAAGGATGATATCAATGGTGTGGACGGCCCTGTCTTGACAAGACACACGTCCAACATATTAGATTTTGGTATGTAGATGATCTCCTCCCATGTACCATTTACATACTTTCCTAAGTCTATTGTTACCCAAAAATTAGGGCCTATGTACAAGTCAAATTTAGGATAAATGTTAAGACCATCATAATTCCCATATATTGCTCTAGCTCTGATTAAATAGTTGGTTCCTTGTGTCACTGTAAGATTGTAACAGTTGCGTATTCCATCAGGAAAATATCTCAACGTCGTTTGCGACTTTCGGTACTTCGGCTCTAGGCTTGCCTGAATTCTACCAAGTTTTCCGGTTTCAATGAAATTTGAATCCGTTGTGAACTGTAGTCCAGTAAACGGCTCAATATAAGGAGAGACCTCATTAGGAGATAATCCGCAGTCTACACTGATAAATCCTGTTAAGATATTAAAATCGTATTACCAAAACTAGATAAAAATTCCTCATCAAACTATCCCATTATATAAATAAAGGATTAGTTTGTGAACTAAGACCTTTTTTAACTTATATTAGTAATCTAGCATGCACACAAAAAGGTATTGAAAAAAACATAATTGTATAGTTATCTTAGTTGTATTCATCAAAGAGTTTTAAAATTTAAGAAAAAATGATAAGTGTATTGCAATTTTTGGTTGAATTTTTGTAACTTTTTCTAGTGTTTGAAATTATTTATAACGTTTTGTACGAACGGGTGGGAAATACTTTAACAGTTGTATGCTTAGTTGCATAGCAGAATACCGATCAGAGGACCGATTGTGGCATAACCGAACGAATTACAAAAACCAAAATTGAATATCCGTTCCATAATATATTACCCCTAGTGCTAAAGGTGATAAAAATTTGTAAAAGGAAACAAATTCTATTGAAACATTGAAATGTTGGTACCGTCTTGATTTTGAGCTTGAACAAGGTGAATGGCAGAAGTTGCTATTAATGCAACCAACAAAAGCTTCTTGAGACTCTCCATATTCACTTTTGTTCAAAGAAAATTAAGACAGACATTGTTGATAAGCCATCTGAGAAATATTCCTTGAAACAATTTCAACCAAAAAATCTTACTAAGTCGTCAGGAAACGTGAGAACATGTCTTACTTCTACAAGACTACATAAAGAATTCAACTGATGAATGAATAAAATATTTTCTCTATAGCATAAGTTTTACACATAATCTTTAAATTTCTAGTTTGTCTTGTCTTAATGAACCTATGAATAATAGGAGCTTGTGATCTTGTCTTTTTTCTTATAACGACAGGAGCATGTCTTGTCATCAACGTCTAGTCGTTCCCATGTTTAAGTACTATTTACATTTGATTTTATTTTTAGATGTTAATTTCCTTTTTTTTTTTCGTCAAGTATATGTTAATTACAAAGGAAGCATCAGTAACGAGTAAGCTAGTTAGGGCATTATCTAGTAAAAATTAATAGAAATATTTGTTAAAAACCCAATCAAATTACAATTTCTCAAATTAAAACACGTATAAATCTGCACCCTTGGTTTACCAAAAGTCTTAGTATGACCTCTGAATAAAAGATTCGTTAGAGTAAAACTTGGTTGATGAAATATTTTACTTTTATCTATGGAGCTTAGCAATGGTAAGCTACGCATTTTGGTTATAACTCTCCACTTTTAAACCCTTTTCATAAAGTTTTTTGTTGCATTGTTTTCTTGATGACAAATTAAAAGGCAAGTGTGGGAAATTGATGTGTTTGTATTTTACATGGTTAACTCTTAGATTTTCACCATTTTCTTGGTTTCATTGCATTTAAGTTATATTTTGTATTTTTATCGTCATTAAACATGCATTGCATATGCATATATTTATCATTCTGGAGTCATTTTTAGGTGTTGAATCTTTTTGGATCTTGTCCATAGAGGGAACTAAGATGGGATAAAAAGAGTCAAAAAAAAGGAAACCAGCAAAGATGAGTTCATGCCAAGAGGTCAATCGAGCTATCACATGGAGCGGCCATTTGATGGCCAATAAGAAAACATTGAAGGCAGCATAATAAACCAGATGTATCATGAACAACACTTAGTCTTTTCATGGTGTTGAGGGTAACTCAGGCTTTGTCTCTTTTAATAACGATGAAAAATCATATCAAATAAAAGAAAATTCAAGAGACATTTGTTGCATCATTTTCTTCTTTTTGCAGCCAATATGATTGTTGGCTATAAGTTTTTGTTTAAAGAAAGAAATAGCCAATGAATCTGGAACGAAATTGCAAACAACAATTTCCCATACAAGAGAGAAAAACAAGATTAAAGGACTGCTCCTCCCTTGTTTTTTAGTTATGATATCTCAAAACAAAAAGTTTAAGGACTTATTTGACCAAAGAATCATACCACAAGCCAAGAAACACTTCAAACATATGAGGCTTCTTTGCAAAAGCTACCTAGCACGAGGGACAACTTCTGTATCAAAGCTCTTGGTCAGTTCAAGGGAACTATCGGATTCCATGTCATGATTCTTATTTCTCATCAAGTTTTCAGAAGTAAGACACTCTTTTAGTACGCTGATAACTTGGGACATGCTTGGTCGTTTTTCGGAAGATGGGTTTGCACATGACATAGCCAATTCAAGAGCTTTCCAAACAGAATTTGAGTTGTAATCGCCGTAAAGATTAGGATCCATGATCTTGGTAATGTCTCCTCTGTTAAGCACTAAAGCTACCCATTCTGTTATGTGTCGCTTTTCACGGTTTTGGTCAATCACACGTTGGTTTGTCATCATCTCCAATAACACAATCCCGAAGCTGTAGACATCGCTCATCTCAGCCAACCGACCCGTTCTGTAATATCTGGCAAGGCAATAATTAATACGTAGTATGATTCATGTGTCCATTATTGTACCAACTAATATGAATATGGACACAAAATGTAAACATGGCATGGCATGGTGAAGTTCACATCTAGGATAGTATAGCATCGACTAGAAGATTCCACTTATTAAAAAAGCTCGAAAGTTATTTTAAAATTCTTACTCAGGATCAAGGTATCCAGGAGTACCAGCAACAACTGTTGAAATATGAGATTCATCTCCGAGTTGGAAAGATCTTGAAAGCCCAAAATCCGCAATTTTGGCAGTAAATTGATCGTCCAACAATATATTTGTACTTTTGACATCTCTATGTACCATTGATGGTCGACAACCAATATGTAAGTATTCCAATCCTAAAAATATTAGCGAACACTCATATATATGTATAATGTCTATACAATGTAATCTGAATATGAAAAAAGGTAAAGTGGGGAAAAAAGACAATATTTTGAATTCAAAAATTTCACCACCGGTATTAGCATCACTATAACAAATTCTTCAAAATTTGGCTAACAGGTGACTCAAAATAGGTTAGTTTAAGTTAGGATAAGATATATTTGTTCAATATTCAGTGATCTCAAAAACGTTTTGGCTAAACAAACAAAGTGACTAAGAACTATTTTGAGTTAGTAGAAACCTAGTGCGGCATCAATGGCTATTCTTAATCGAGTACTCCACTTCAAAATAGAGACATCATGCTTTCCTGCATTAAATCATCAAAATTAGTTATCATGTGAATTTTTTAAAAGGAAGAAATAATAATCTTTCACCTGACAAGTGATGTTTTAAGTCTACGTTGGACATATATTCGTAGATGAGAGCCAAGTGACCTCGTTCATCGCAATACCCGACAAGGCTTACCAAGTTCGTGTGGTGAACTCTCAGTAGAAGTTCAACCTGCATACAAACAATGAACAAACATATAAAAACATTAACTTAGCATGATGCATAAATAATATATATAGAAGTGTCACGTAGATTTTTAGTTACAACTTTGTTGGAAGATTTAAGGGATTACATGCCTCTGCCTTGAAATGTTTATAGCCTTGTGATGATGTTTGAGAGAGTACTTTAACGGCTACTTCCTCTGAACCATTCAAATAACCATGATAGACAATGCCAAAGCCTCCTTCACCAAGAGCTCTTTGAAAGTTACTTGTCATTTCTGTAACCTCCGAATAAGTAAACTTTTTCCTTTTTGTCTTGATCGAGTCTTCAGATTTACTAGTAGTTAATGAAACTGGTGAAGGGGGTATATCTGTAGAAAGAAATATTTAGTATAAAAATAAAACATGTAACGTATAATTTTGTTGATGAGTGTCTCTTCAACTACCTTCGACATGACTTGGTGCTTTTTTCTTTCTGCACACACAAATGAGAACCAGTACCACGAGAATGATCACAATGGCAGCAGCAAGAACAACAAATTTTATTGGAATTTCGAGAACTGGAATTTGGAGACTTATTAACCCTGTTGATTTTAAGATGTCAATGGTGTTTGAATAGACTATAGTTTTGGAAAATGATACAAATTAGCAAACAATGTGTTAACAACGATTTTTTGTTTTTACGATATCAAGAACTGAATTAGGAAGATTGATGATTAACAAGCGATCCAGGCACGGTCCAGTTGGTCCAACCCATTGAGCTAGTGACTAAATCAATTATATGACTTCGACATCGGTAGGTACGATTTTATAACTATTTTCAGGCATAAAAACGAAGGAAAAATCAAATAATTTCAAACTGAAATTTATAAAACCGAAATAGGTACCATCGTTAACTTGAGCTTGAGCTTGAACAAGGGGAATATTAATAGATAAAGATGATATAAGTGGTAGCAACAAAAGTACATGGGGATTCTCCATATTCTCTTAGTGCCGAGGCAAAAGACTTGCACTGCCCTAACTCCCTAAGTTCTGAACAATATATCTATGATGATAAGCAGTGGAGAACACAATTATTTTTCGACATTTCAAGAAAAGACTTTCCCAAGTTGCCAAAAAAACGTGAGAACATGACTAAGATGCAAAGAAGAATTTAAAATACGTTTGTAGTGAACAATAAGCCGTTTTTTGTTAGTCTATGTGATATAATATCCAAGTGGTCTAGTTTTATCACAAAGAAACTACTAATAACTAAACAAATATAGGCTACAATAGTATGGAACCACTAACTAACATGAGAGGTGAAGAAATGTTGACATAGAAAGAGTTGACATGATTTATTATTTTGCTTTATGCAACTTGGTTGTCGTATATGGCTAGTGAGTCTTGTGCAACATTCTGATTGTCCATGTAATATTCGTTTTTGAAGCCAGTTTTTTTTTTTTTTTTTTTTTTTTTTTGCATTAAGAGTTTTAAGGCAATTTTATTATTTTTGAGTTTGTATTTTTTTTTTTATAACGTTTGTAAACTGGGTGCTATCACCGGCACATGCGTCCATATCATTGAAGATTTTTGTTTCTTTACTACTGTTGTATCATGTAAGTTCATTTAATATGTACAGATATTCTTGAGCCAATTCCTTAAATTTCTGAAATATATTTTAACTAATACTTGAAAATATTTGATGGTTTCTGAGCTCACCGAGTTGTCACCTTATGTTCTCTTGTTTCTCTACTAGATTTTGTAACACTTGGCTTTATCCCCCTGCTTCATCATGCACAAAACTATCCATAATTTTCTTTCCTAACCTTAATAATTAGTGTGATCTAATTTCATAATGAAATAGTTAATGAATGTGGAAGGTAGGTACTCAAATTCCAGACAACAAATTCATATACACGATCAAAAGACTTGTACATTTATGTCTCTTATGTAGTTATAAGCTTGTGACGTCTAGAAATAGAATTTAAACATTCTTTTGCCAAGAACAATACGCACAAGTAGGATACGTCGACACAAGGTACGCGTCTATGCACATAACTATCTTGCAGTAGGGACCACCTCAGTATCGAAGCTCAAGCTCAGTTCGAGAGAACTACCAGCGTCTGTGTCATTTTTCTTTACTTTCATAGAGTTTTCAGTAGTTAAACACTCTTTTAGTTCGATAACAACCTGGGACATGTTTGGCCGGTATTCTGAAGAAGGGTTTGCACATGACATAGCCAATTCAACAGCTCTCCATACTGAACGAGAGTTGTATTCACCGTGAAGGTTAGGATCAACAATCCTAGTAATATCTCCTCTGTTAAGCATAAATGCCACCCATTCTGTGATGTGAATTTTTCCGCGAGCTTGGTCAAACACACGTTGGTTTGTGATAATCTCTAGTAATACAATCCCAAAACTGTATACATCACTCATCTCAGCCAACCGACTTGTTCTATAATATCTGGACAATAAAGGAGATGGAGAATTTATATGTATACATTTTGGCAAAGAAGATGAATGCATGCATAATTTATATGTTGTATATATCAAGGGAGTGAACTAATAGTACTTACTCGGGATCAAGATAACCAGGAGTACCAGCAACAACCGTCGAAATCTCAGATTCGTCTCCAACTTTAAACGACCTTGAAAGCCCAAAATCCGCAATTTTGGCCATGAACTGATCATCCAACAATATATTTGTACTTTTGACATCTCTATGCACCATCGATGGCCGGCATCCATAATGCAAGTATTCCAATCCTATGAAATAGACTCACTCTTGTTAATTGATGCTAAAAATTCCGGTGAGTGAAAGCTTCATGTAAAATAATAGTCTTATCATTTTAATATGTTTATAACAGATGTGTCAAATTGTGGATACAATTATTTTACTGGAAAGTGTTTATATGGATTTGGTGCTTTACTTATATTAAGATGTATTTACATATACTTTTATGTCCATATAGTTGAATCATATATATCTACTTCTGAGTCATGATGACATCTTTAAATATGAACAAGTGACTGAAATTATATTGAGTTAGTACGAACCTAGGGCAACATCGACAGCTATTTGTAGTCTGGTAGTCCATTCCAAAACAGAGTCACCTTGTTTCCCTGTATCAAATTGTCAAAATTAGTCGTCCTATGAATTAAATATTTCTAATAATGATATATATTCATCTTTCACCTGACAAGTGATCTTTTAAATCTCCATTGGGCATGTATTCGTAGATGAGGGCCAAATGATCTTTTTCATCGCAATATCCGACAAGACTTACCAAATTTATGTGGTGAACTCTTAGAAGAAGTTCGACCTACAAACCAACAATAACAAAACACATTTGTTTGACATGATGTGAAATATATAAAACAAAAATACATTTGTGTGATTTTTTTTCTTTTCATATTGTAGGAAGATCTATGGCATATCATACCTCTGCCTTGAAGTGTTTATAGCCTTGCGATGATGATTGTGATAGTACTTTAACCGCTACTTGCTCTACATTTTTCAGATAACCATGGTAGACTATGCCAAACCCTCCTTCACCTAGAGCTTTTTCGAATTTTTTTGTCATTTCTACAACTTCTGAATAAGCAAATCTTCTCCTTTTTGTCTTGATTAATTGTTCGGATATAGTCTTGGACATAATATCCATTGTTGGCAAAATTACTGATGGGGATAGATATATGCAAATAACAATCTAGTGAGACAACAATATCCATGACACCTTATAATATATAAATTGTTGCGTTAATAATTAGGTAATTAATAATACCTTCCATATGAGTTGACCACTTTTTCTTTGTGAAAACGAAAATGAGAATCAGTACCAATATGGCGACAACTATCGCAGAAGCAGCTAACGCAGCAATCATCATTGGAAATTTATTTTTTGGGACACATGATAAACACGTATTATCACCATCAACACTACAAAACAAAATAATTCATCTACCTTTTAGTATTTTGAATGCAAAAGCCTTGTGCCACAAGGGAGATCTTGAACAAAAAAAATGTGTGCGAATGGATTTCCTTCTTACAATATTTGTAGTCCTTTCTTTTCTCTATCACGAAGAGTATTTGGAATTGAACCATTCAGTTTGTTCTTCCTCAAGTCTCTGTTTAAACCAAAAAAAAAATTGTCCTTAAGTTCAGGTGAAATTATCCATGAGAAAGTATAAACATGTCGGAAAAAACTTACATGAACAACAATGTTTCCATTTTAGCTAGAAATTCGGGCACCAGTCCTGTCAAATTGTTATTTGACAAGTCCCTAAAGTTAATTTGTAAGAAATCAATTAGAAAAAAATTCACTTGCATTAACAAACTATTTTCATTCACTTAACCATACTTACAACTTTTCGAGAAGAGTAAAATTTTGAATTCCAGAAGGTATGGTTCCCACTAGCCCACTTGAAGATAAATTTCTGTTTAGATCCAAACAAAAATAATAATTAACGTCTCGTGTAGTTACTAGTTAGAAAATGTTTTCTAAAATGTCTAACGAGGGTTGAGTAGTAGATATCTCACAAGGAAGTTATTCTTGGTGATGCAGACACATTCTTGTCGTTGCAACTTAGACCTTCCCACAAAAACTGTCGTGGGACGCATGGATCTCCTTGCCATGAGACTCTACTCAATCCATGGGTGTCTTTTATGTTTTTTATAGCACTCACTGTCATAAGTTTACGCTAGATTTAGCATATAAAGATGTTTTGATTATTTCATCAAAAGAGCATATGTACTCCACATAAATTATTTAACTATCCATAAAAAAACTTACCATCATCTTCGTTTGTTTTAGACTGTGGAAAGTCGATAACTGTAAAAACTTCAATGGCGGTAAGTAGAGGCGGGAGAGTTGAGTTTTGAGTTCTTTTCAGCTCTAATAAGCATTTCCCTACTTCACAAACAAATGGTGACACACTATAAAGAGTACTAGCCTTTAGATATTTAGGACTCAAAGTGGGAATAATAATTTCTCCGTTCCACAAAATACTAAACTCTCTACTCTGATTGGCTTGTAAAGGTTGGATCTCAGAGAAGTGGAAGTAGAAGTAAAGTTTATCTTTGGGGAATTCAAGATCCTTGGTGAAACTCAATGGCACACTAGCATTGGAAGGTACCGCGGCAGTCATGAGCACCTCTTGCGGCGCAAGAAAACCATTAATGGTGTTGTTCACTTTGAGAATGGTGGATATTTGCCTCCATTCTGACTCAAAGTATGGAACCCATTTTCGATCATAAAAATCATCTGGGTACCTGCGGTAACCACAATCTTGTACATCATTATCTACAAACAATTTGCAATGACTAAAAAAAAAGTAAATGGGTAAGAAAAAACTTTAATATCAAATAGTTGACTTACCTTATAACTTTTGTTGATACACTTAGGTATGATCTTAGTATAGACTTCAAAGAACCTGATTCTGTGATGTAAGTATTATTTGGTAGAGACCTTAGTTCCAATACTGATATGATCGGCGTTGATGTGCCAGTCTTAATAAGACACACATCCAAAGAGTTAGACTTTGGGATGTGAATGATCTCCTCCCATGTATCACCACCTACATGCTTCTCCAAATCTATTGTCACCCAAAAATTAGGACCAATGTACAAATCAAATCTAGGAGAAATGTTAAGACCATCGTAATTTCCATAGTTAATTGTAGCCCTGATCAAATAATTTGTTCCCTTATAAACATTAACGTTGTAGCAGTTTCGTATTCCATCTGGAAAATATCTCAACGTAGTCTGTGATCTTGGGTACTTGGACTCAAGACTTGCATCAATTCTACCAATTTTCCCACTTTGGATGAAGCTTGAATCTGATAAGAACTGTAATCCAGTTTCCAGCTCAACATACGGAGATTGCTCATTCGGGGATAATCCACAATCCAAACTGATGAACCCTATTGAAAGAGATAGAAGAGGTTAATATAATGGTTCAAACTCAACGGTGTAGATTCTATGCTTAGGCGTTTTTACAAACATAGCCACTTAATAAGATATACACTGCTTATCCAAATAATATTATACATTTCACTTTTCTCAAAATGTATATAAAAATCCTAAACGTTTGAATTAAAATGTAGTTACCTGCTTGAGCTTGAACAAGGTGAATAATAGAGGAAGCTACTGTTAGCGCCACCAACAAAAACCTATGGGAACTCTCCATTTACTCTTAAATTCCCAAGAAAAATCTGAACACTAACAAAAAGCTTATAAGTATTGTGTAGACAAAACTCATTTGGACATTTTAAGTGAAAGAGCTAATTGCCAAGTCATGCCTCAGCTTTTCTCTTTAAAAAAATAAAGTCAAGCCTCTTGAAATCATGTAAAACAGGTCACACCTATGCGATTATCAAATAATGGATTTGTTCTACAAAGGAAATGCAATTGACTGATGAATAAATATGTTTCCTAATTGCTAGTGGGCAGTATTTTTTATTCAACTTGCCTTGTTTATTCGTACTAGTTATCAACACAAAAATGCTTATAGTCCAGTCAAATTTACAATCAAACCAGAGTTTCAAAGCCACTGGTTCATTAGTATAAACTAGTATACCAAAGCATGAAACTCTTACCTGGATATTTATGAATAATTGTTGTCCCATTCGTGACCGAATCATCTCCTTCATTTCTTCAGATTGGTAATCCTCCTGACCTTCTATGTAATATCCAATTTGAGACAAGTTTGATTGTTTGTCGAGTCAACCAACGTGGTTTTGGTCTAGTGATAAATATCTTAGGTGGAGATACTGGGTTCGCCGTTCGTTAGGATCTTTTCTCCAAATGAGATGAATTTAATCTAGTGTAACACTTGCGATGTTTTTTCTTTTTTTTCCTTAACATACACTTTGAATTCTTTCTACTTTCCGATTTTGCAACTTATAATTTCAATATGCTGCAGACAATTAAAACCCTTTAACAAAAAAAAATATGTTGCAAACAATGATAAACTTAAAAATCTTAAGTGAAATTAGCAAGAATAACACTTTTTGACGTTAAAATTAAGTTGTAAGGTGAATTAATTAGTATCTAGCATAAGTCAATCTGACACAAATAATCTCTTCTTTTTTTTCTTACTAAAAGTACTCAATGTTATAGAACAATTAGGTTTAGGAATTGTTGTTGTGTATTATTCATGAGTAACAAGAGGATATATATAGGAGATACATATTAGGGTAACCAAATAATGTAAAGATTTCTAGAATATTCTAATGGGCTCTTAATGAACATCCATATAATATCTATTATTCATAACATTCCCCCTGATAATCTATGGAAAAACGGTATTTTCCCACGATAACTATGACATCATGCTAGATAGAGCCCGAACTATGACCACAATCCAGATGTCCCCGAACAGATACTTCTCGATCTTTTATCTCCCCAAAATTGATAGTTTTCATCTATTTCCCCATATATTTGGGTTTAATCGGTTTGCTGACCAAACCCGATAAAAATCCACTCAAACCGATACCAAACCACTTTATATGTCAAACCTTCTTAAAAAAAAAAATTAATAATAAAAAAAGAAATAACAAAATTGCTGTCGTCTTGTCTTCTCTCTTCTTCCCTATAAAATTCCAGATTATGTTTATTTGAAAAAATAGTTTATCTCTCTTTGATTGTTACGATGGGTGTTAGATTTATTTTGAATCCACATACAAATTTGTCGTAACTAATGAAGAGATATTCAACAAAGCATTTTAAACGCATTCTCATTGCTAATAACGTTAACATCGACATTGACCTGAAAACTGGAATCGTTGCTAAGAATATGGCTAAGAAAGAGAAGATCGAGGTGAGCTTCCGCATGAATTTTACAATTCACAAAAGAACAACCCAATTAAACAAAATCAACATCTCAATTATTAAATAAGTTTTATCCAATTCTATTACTGTTCTTTCAATTGCTCATCTTAAAATCAATCTGGTAATTACAAAAAACAGAAAACAATCAACACAAACCATCAAGTCGACAATGGCTGATTCAACGTTATTAATCTTCTACAAAATGAAGCAAGTGATTTCAATGGGTGGAATAATGTGGGAAGGTCTCAATTCGAGTTTAATCAAAGTCGATGAAGCTTTGCTTAAGCAGCAGATCTGAGCGGAGATGAGGGATAAGAAGAAAAGGGGAAAAACTGGAAAATATATCTATAGCCACCATCACTGGAGCCAACATCACCATCACCATCACCATTGAAAGGAAGAAGAACGTCATCGTGTTGTTACTGTTTCATAATAATTCAATTAATTAATTAATTTGTTTATTTATTTAGTGATACTCGGTTAAATTAGGTTTATTCTGGTTTAGTGTTTTCATTAGTTGGTTATAGAAATAGTAAACCGAACAAAACCAATGGTTGTGGGTAAATAGGTGAAAATTATGCTTATGGGGTTGATATAGGTTTTGAACTATAGATTCATGGAGATATAGATCGAGAATTATCTTTTCGGGGTCATCTGGATCGTGGTCATAGATCGGGCTCTATCTGGCATGATGTCATAGTTCTCGTGGAGAAATAGACCGTTTTTCCGTATCTATATATACATTTTTGTAGCAGTTTTTTGAAGATAATGTTGAAGATTTGAGCCATAATTCAACAATTAATTCAAATGGGTGGGTTTTACCAGGTTTAACTCTGTTCGGATCCTGGATAACATGTTTAATTCTGTTCGGATCTTGGATAACATTAATTTTTGGAAAAGTTACCTAAGAACTAATAATTCAAAAACGAAATTAATGATTTAATTACCAAATTTAAAATAAATAATATCTCTAAACTAAGCATATTTGTTATTTACCTTAACTAATTTCCTAAAATATTTTTACCTAATTTAAACATAAATATATAATTCTTCTTTCACTTTTATTTGATCTTCTACTTTATTTATTTTGTTATACTTATAAATATTTTTTTTTATAAATATATAACATGTTATAATTTATAGTTAATAAAATATTATATTTTTTCTGCATATAATGTAATTCAAATTTTTTTAAACGAACATATATTATTCAACCGATGAAGAAATAATATGTGTACAATGTCCCACATCGCTTAGAAAAATTGGACAATGGTTTAGAGCCATATTATAAAAGGACCAAAATGATTCTGATTACGAATGAGCAGAAAGGTTGATTTATCAGGCGTCCAAAATTAAAATAGTTATCCGATTTACTCAAGTTTTTTATTTTAAAGAATTGAAACATTAAAATGTTTCAAAAAATTATAAATATTATAACTTTATCAAAACTTAAATATTATAATTTTAAAAACTTTTTATAAAGTTTATCTTTAAAAATGTTTTAAATATTCATAACTTTAAAATTTATGAAGTTTTAAAAATTAGATTGAATTTTACAAGAAATTTAAACATTATAAATAGATATTAAATATATTAATACGAGACGATATATTACATGAAAAATCTTAAATATAACAGATATTGTATTTTTGTAAGTTTCAAGTTTTATAATATTGAAATTTATAAGAAAATAACAAAATTATGTTTAATTTCACGGGACTGGGTTATATGGTAGGACGTGTTTGGGTGGATAACATTACGATTGTACAATATCTCACATTGCTTAAAAAATTTGGACAATGGTTCAGAGCCATACCATAAAAAAAAAAAAAAAATGATTTCGATTACGAATGAGCATGAAGCTTGATTTACGAGGTGTCCAAAATTAAAATGGTTTGTTTATTAGGGTTCTTTAGTTTAAAGAATTGAAACTTTAAAAAGTTTCAAAAAACTATAAATTGAATTTTACAAGAAATTTAAACATTATAAAGAATATAAAAGATATTAATACGGGACGATATACTACGAGAGAAATCCTAGATATACTTTGAAAGAAATCTTAGATATAACAATCAAAATTCAATGATGAAGTTTGGGTCACTATTAATTTTTTTTGAAGTTTTTAATTTTATAAATATTTGAAATTTATAATAAAATGATAAATTTGTGTTTAATTTCTTGAGACGGGGTTATATGGTGGGACGGATTTGAGTGGATAATAACATGGGATGGTATGTTACGGAAAAACCTTATAATTAACAATCATAATATAATTATATAATATTAAACACTAAACAAAATTAACAATATTAGAAAAAAATACACTTAAAAAACTTTAATTTTTTGAAAACACATTTCGATTCTTTTATAAGAAGTTTAAATATAATAAATATTTAAACTTTATACTACGGGTGAAATTTTAGAATTGACTGGTTTGGGTTGATAATAATTTGCAATAGAACTAGGAGTGAAATCCTAGAATGACAATCAAAATATAATTATACAATTAAATACTACCACGGGTGAAATCCTAGAATCGACGGGTTTGAGTCGATATTAATATAGGATGGTGTAGTACGGTGAAATCCGAGAAACAATAATCAAAATACAATTTTTATATACAATATTAAACACTTAACAAAATAAAAAAAATACAACTTAAAACTTTAAAATTTGAGTTAGAATTTTTTTTCTCGCGGTGTATCATACATTTAAATCAAACAATAGCATAAATTTATAAATCATCCTAAAAAAAATCAATTATTTTTTATTTAATGAAAATATAGGCCCGCGGTATACCGCGGGTTAATATCTAGTTATTATATAAAGGAATTGCAAATGTGCATGTAATGCTACCTCATTAAAAAACCTTACCAAAAAAATCCACTGGAAAAAACTATGGTTAAGAGAAAAAGAGTGTAGCGCATCTATTCCCCCTCATGAATACATCACAAATCTTTGAGACGACGCAATCCGAGCTTTTGGAATAACTTCTTAAAAGTAGCAGTTGGTAGCGCCTTGGTAGATAAATCTGCCAAATTCTCGCTTGAACGAATCTGTGTGACAAGTACCTCGCCATCCTTCTGTAGATCAGGGGTGAAGAAAAATTTCGGTACAATATGTTTGATTTTGTCACTTTTGATGTATCCTTTCTTCAGTTGTGAGATACATGCTGCATTATCCTCGTGCATGACCGTAGGGACTTCTTTTCCTGTAAGTATGCCACAATCTCCTCGTATATGATGGATAATTGACCTTAACCATACACATTCGTGACTAGCTTCATGGATAGCCAAAATCTCTACATGGTTAGAGGAAGTGGCTGCAATGGTTTGCTTCATAGAACGCCAATAAATAGGAGTACCACCGTAGGTGAACACATATCCTGTTTGTGATCGACCATTTTGAGGATCAGATAGATATCCTGCATCTGCAAAACCAATCAAGTCTTCTTTGGACGAGTTACAGAAGAATATACCCATATCTTTTGTACCATGCAAGTATCTAAGGAGATGTTTGATCCCATTCTCGTGCCTTCGAGTTGGGCATGAGCTAAATCTTGCTAACAAATTCACCGAAAATGTATCAGGTCTTGTATGACTAGCAAGGTACATTAATGCTCCTATTGCACTTAAGTATGGTACTTCAGGGCCAAGAATTTCTTCATTTTCTTCTCGAGGACGGAATGGATCTTTATCCACATCAAGTGTTCTTACAATCATTGGGCTACTCAACGGATGTGCTTTGTCTAGAGAGAATCTCTTAAGCACATTTTCTGTGTATGTCATTTGATACACAAGGATTCCATTCTTCAGGTGCTCAATCTGTAATCCTAGACAAAATTTTGTCTTTCCAAGATCTTTCATCTCGAGCTTAGAAATGGTAAGCTACGCATTTTGGTTATAACTCTCCACTTTTAAACCTTTTTCATAAAAAAATTTGTTGCATTGTTTGTTTGATTACAAATAAAAAGGCAAGTATGGGAAATTGATGTGTTTGTATTTTACCTAGTTTAACTCTTAGATTTTCACCATTTTCTTGGTTTCATTGCATTTTAGTTATATTTTGTCTTTTATCGTCATTAAACATGCATTGCATATTCATATTGTAGTCATTTTTAGGTGTTGAAATTTGTTGGATCTTGTCCATGGAGGGAACTAAGATGGGATAAAAAGAGTAAAAAAAAAAAGGAAACCAGCAAAGATAAATTCATGCCAAGAGGTCAATCGAGCTATCACATGGAGCGGCCATTTGATGGCCAATAAGAAAACATTGAAGGCAGCATAATAAACCAGATGTATCATGAACAACACTTAGTCTTTTCATGGTGTTGAGGGTAACTCAGGCTTTGTCTCTTTTAATAACGATGAAAAGTCATATCAAATAAAAGAAAATTCAAGAGACATTTGTAGCATCATTTTCTTCTTTTTGCAGCCAATATGATTGTTGGCTATAAGTTTTTGTTTAAAGAAATAAATAGCCAATGAATCTGGAACGAAATTGCAAACAACAATTTCCCATACAAGAGAGAAAAACAAGATTAAAGGACTGCTCCTCCCTTGTTTTTTAGTTATGATATCTCAAAACAAAAAGTTTAAGGACTTATTTGACCAAAGAATCATACCACAAGCCAAGAAACACTTCAAACATACGAGGCTTCTTTGCAAAAGCTACCTAGCACGAGGGACAACTTCTGTATCAAAGCTCTTGGTTAGTTCAAGGGAACTATCAGATTCCATGTCATGATTCTTATTTCTCATCAAGTTTTTAGAAGTAAGAGCATCTCTAACGCTGGGCTTTAAAGCTATTTTTCAAAGGCTCTCTTGATTTTTTTGATTAAAAATAAATCAAAACGAAAAGAAAACGAGAGAGGCGTTTCTCTGAAGAGAGTTTATGAGGGAAGCAGAGAGGCGGACACGTGTCCTATATTTATTGGTTGTCTTCTTTTAACAAAAGAAAAAAATTAAAACGCGTAGTCTTCATTGTTTTGTCCGAAATCGATTTTCTTTCTCTCTCGCGCGACCGGTGAACTCTTGATAAGCCGATGAATTGACGATGGTGATTGTTTGTTGGCGTGTTATCTGAGGTTTCCAACGCCGGATTCATCAACGCTAATGACCATCGGCAGAAGTTGGGTGAAATCGCAGAATAACAAATCTGATTTGTAGAGTAATGGTTGACGGCATAGCAAATCGGCTATAGTTTGCTTTGTATGATTACGTTTAAGGTTTATAGGTTTGTATGATTACGTTTTGGCAATATTGATAGATATATTAGTTTGAATCGTTTTGACTTTCTCGGATTTGGCTTGAATTTAATCTGTTCTGTTTTCAATCATAAAAATCAGTCGTGATTTGTTTGCATATGTTATGTGATTGAATCAATTTAGGAGCACTTGTTCATTTCCATCTCTATTTTGTTATCATCGAATACAGACTAATGGAGCTGAAAATGTTGTATTTGTCTGTAATATGATAATGGCCAGTGATCAAGCTCTGGTCAAATGCTGGTAACGGTGGAGCACCATGGTGGACTTATTGGAGTGTCGGCATTACTAGTACGATTCTAAATTCTAATATGAAACTCTATTCTAAATTTAATCGATTTCTTCTCAAGATTTCTCTGTTTATCTTATTCATGCTTTCCTTTTTGTGATGTAGTTATGGTTATGGGAACTTCAGTTTACGAAATAAGTTACGCTTTCCCTGCATACTCTATTGGTTGATGCAGTTACTTTGATTTTTTCTTATTTTACAGTACAAGCCCCATAAAGGGGATAAGATCAAGGTTTACTTGCTTGCTTGATAGTATTTTGATTGACTTGAAAGAAGAGTTATGGAGGAGTTTTCTTGAGGCATGACCTTCAGTAGTATTTAATAAAATTGTTGATATTGGAGCTGTTGGATCTTTGTATGTTGGTTTAGTAATATTTTGGTAGTTCTTTATTAGAGAAGGTAGTAGGAAGAAGAAAAGTTATGGTGCTGAAAATCTAAGGATGATAGTGACTTTGTTTCAGAAACCTATTGTAAAGATCAAATTGGGTGATTTAATTGACAATTTTAGTTCAGGAAATTTGGTGCCGCTTTAGGTGATAAAGGACACGGTGAGGAGATATTGCAGTTCTTGAAATATAATGTCTTGTACTATATTGAAAGATACCTCATTTTGAATGTCTTGTACCAAAAGGAACCGTATTGCATGATTGTACATATTATTTCAAACAAAACCTTTTCTTCTTGTTTTACACTTCTACACAAACAACACTTCTTCTTTTTTTTTACAAAGACCCAAACAACATTTATTCTTGATTTTACAAAAGAAAAACACTTTCTTTTTTACAAAAACACAAACAACATTTCTTGTTTTTACATAGACAAAACACTTTTTTTTTATTTGCACAATTTTTTAAAACGTTTCAAAATAATGTATGTTTAATATTTTCTGATTTGCAATAATAACAAAGTTATATGAAATAAAATAATTTTAAAATAATTTGTATTTTTCAGAGAACCCGAGTCAGAGAGCTTATCATTAGAGTACGAAAAACTAAAAAAACAAACCAAAAGCTCTCTTATACATTTTTTAGAAAATTTAATCATATAAAAATGGAGAGAGCCCATGGAGGGGTTCTCTCCATTGGAGATGCTCTAAGACACTCTGTTAGTACGCTGATAACTTGGGACATGCTTGGTCGTTTTTCGGAAGATGGGTTTGCACATGACATAGCCAATTCAAGAGCTTTCCAAACAGAATTTGAGTTGTAATCGCCGTAAAGATTAGGATCCATGATCTTGGTAATGTCTCCTCTGTTAAGCACTAAAGCTACCCATTCTGTTATGTGTCGCTTTTCACGGTTTTGGTCAATCACACGTTGGTTTGTCATCATCTCCAATAACACAATCCCGAAGCTGTAGACATTGCTCATCTCAGCCAACCGAACCGTTCTGTAATATCTGGCAAGACAATAATATGTAGTATGATTCATGTGCCCATTATTTTACCAACTAATATGAATATGGACACAAATTTCAACATGGCATGGCATGGTGAAGTTCACATCTAGGATAGTATAGCATCGACTAAAAGATTCCACTTGTTAATTTAAAATTCTTACTCGGTATCAAAAGGTATCTAGGAGTACCAGCAACAATCGTTGAAATATGAGATTCATTTCCGAGTTGGGAAGATCTTGTAAGCACAAAATTCACAATTTTGGCAGTGAATCGCTCGACCAGTCCTGAAAATATTAGCAAACGCTCATATGAATAATTTCTACACAATGTAATATGAATATGAAAAAGTGGTAAAATGGGAGAGAAAAAAAAACCCAAATATTTTGAAATCAAAATTGTCATCACCGTTACTTTTTTTTTTTTTGGTGAATCACCGGGGAAAATCCCCGGATTTTATTAAGAACTAAATAGAAAAAATTACAAACGAAGTTGTCTTAGGCGCGCAGGCCCGTTATTATCCTTGCTAAACAGCGTGACTACAGAAATCGGAACCTCATCAAAAACATGAAGACCCAACGACAAAGAGAACGCATGGTTAGCTAACCCGTCAGCTAGACTGTTAGCTTCCCGATATACGTGAGAAATACGGACTTGCCAGTCCTTTAATAAAAAGCCTTGGCACAAACGTACCAGGAAAGACAAGGGATGAGTCTCACCTATCCCTGCCTTGAGGAAGCTTACGACCACCTCCGAATCCACTTCCAACTCCAAGTGCGTAAGTTGTTTGGCCCAGGCCATATACAACCCATAGTACACACCCCACAACTCCGCTAATGGCGCCGAACACCTCCCAATATGAACCGCAAATCCCCCACACCATTCTCCCGCGCTATTCCGTAGCACCCCACCCGCAGACGCTACACCTGGGTTCCCGCGAGAGGCGCCATCTGTGTTCATTTTGTACCAACCCTCTATAGGAGCCATCCAACGGATCTGCATATTAACTCGAGTAGTCGACGGCCTTAGTTCCTTCTCTCGTGGTAGCTAACGAAACCTCCGCAGCTACATCCTTGATAAAAAGCACCCTATCACTGCATTTCCTGTTATCCCCGAAAACATTGCTGCACCGCCACTTCCATCCACACCAAACCGCAATAGCAAATAAAGTAGACTAGTCACCGTTACTAGCATCGCTGTAACTAAGACGCAAAAAGAATTTAAGGATTAAGTACGTTTTTAGTGGACAATAAGCCTTTTTTTTATTGTTAGTTATACGTGAAGTATGATATCCAAGTGGTCTACAATAGTACGGAACTACTAACTAACACGAGAGGTGAAGAAATGTTGACATGGAAAAAAATGGATTATTCATCCTACTATATTATTTGGGAAGTACATTTTAAATATAACCTTAATTTTTGTAAGTAATTACATAAGTATGTCATTAGAAATAAAATTTTAAAGAGTAAATTAATTTATCTCTTTAAAGATTAAAAAGTCAATTACTAATTTAATTAAAAAACGAAATACATTATTAATTTTCAAAAATAATAACCAATCAAAATCAACATATAAGATTTGATATCTAAATTTTAATTAATTTAATTTAATTAGAAAAACGAAATACATTATTAATTTCCAAAAAAGTAACCTATTAAAATCAACAAATTAGATTTGATATCTAAATTATCATATTAATTTTTTATTAATTATTATAGTTCACTTCTCATCTATATATGATTCTATTTTTGCGAAAAATAATATCATCATTATAAAAAAATAATTAGAGTTTTTTCGCATATGCCATAATTTGAATTTTTGAAAACGAATATAAACTGTTCAATACATGAAAAAATATTATAACGGGTGAAAAATAGATTTAAGAAAACTTTCTACTGAGTAACGGGTCATAATTTGAAATATTTATATTCAATTTCATACATATTATATTGAAAATTTATAATCTTATATAATACAATAATTAATAATATATTAGATTTTTTTATGTGTATGATGTGATTCAATTTTTAATGCAAGCTGAAAAATCCTAGAATTGACGGGTTTAGATCGATATTAATACAAGATGGTATACTACATGTGAAACTCTTAAATTAACAATCAAACTACAAGTGTATAATCTTAAACACTAAAAAATATAGATAATATCAACAAAACATATACAACTCACAGTTTACTTTTAATATTTTATATACAAAATCAATTAAATCTTAAATTAAATCTTAATCACATAAAAATTAGCACAAAAAAAAGTATTCAACAATTAAAATTTTATCAAATCTCTGTGTTATATAAGTTTTGATACTATATTCGAATAAAGTATAATATATATTTTTAATTTGTATTCTTTAACTAATTTAAGCTAACTAATATATTTGCTAATCTTATACCTATCAAAACCGACTATCGTTTCTTATCTCTATAGTATTTTTACAAGACTTTTTTGGTGGATTTGGGTAAAAGTGCATTCGGTTCATATGGTACATTCCCCTATTAAATAAAAATGGTATACTCCTATGTTATTAGCTAAAATATTTAGATTATAATTCAGAATCATATCATTAATAAAATTAATATTAATAAAATAAATGGCTTTTTGGCAAGATAGATTTGGAGTGACGGGTTTTTGAATCAACATTAATAAAAAAGTAAAATATAATTAATACACCGTTTCAATACGGGTTAAATCTTTAATTTATTATTTTTTAAGACCACTAATATTAAACATATCAAATCATCTTAATTTAGAAAAGATTATATAAAACCAAAAATGTTATGTGGTATGTATAATGTTACCATATATAAAATATAAATGTATTAGAGAATGATATAATTTGCAAAACTTTTATCTATAAAAAATAATTCTTAAATTTTAAAAATTAGTACTTTAAAAAAAAAATCACGGGACGGGTAAAGAAATTATAGAACGGGTTTTATTTTGGAATTGGGTTATATGGTGGATGTATTTGAATCAATATTTATAAAATTTTAAAATATTATTAATATGTTGTTTTAATAGGGGTTACAACTTCAGTTTTTTAACAATTGTCTCATAGATTCGTGGTATAGCCTTACTTAATAACAATTATAAACTGTAAAATATAAATATTTTATAAAAATAAAATTTGCAAATTTTAATATATATTATTTTTAAAAAATAAATCGTCCCGCGGTATACCGCGGGTTAAAATCTAGTGATCATGTATTATTCGTTTTTGAAGCCAATTTTTTTTTTTTACATTTAGAGTTAGGAGGCAATTTTTGTTGGTAGATAATTGAAGGGTGAATTGCAAAACTAATCAAAATCCAATATATAATTAAGAATATAGTATTTTATTCAAAAATATTAAGAAAGTAATATATTGGATTAGTGAAAAGACAAAAAATTGTACAGCAGTGAAAGACACGTGCAGTGGAAAAAGAAAGAGTACGTAGTGACATGTGTAGAAGAAGAGAGAAAATAGTGATGATATGGCCAAACTAATATTACCCCAAATGATTTTGCTTGTTGAATTAAACTTAAAAAAATAACTGATTAAATCTTGCAATAGTTTTATAAAAACATAGATTTTTTTCTGAGTATAACATGATTTAAAATTTTAAAATCTAATACAAATTATCTAAAAAAGTGAATAATATTTATCTAAAACATACAAATAAAATAGTATAGAATAAAACTAAATAATATTAGGGTGTTATTAGTAGATAGCCAAATTTGACATCATAATTAAGAAAATAACTATATGTCAGAAATGTTGGGTAAATGACTCTTTTTATGGTGGGGTAGGGGTGAGTAAAAGACCAATTAACCTTCTGAAATTATAGTTTTTATAAAATGATATATTTGCTTTGTAAGTTGGTGTAAAGATTCGGTGAAGAAAAATTAGCTCCGATGGTGAAAGCGGTACAATGGTCTTAGAACCATGATGAATGTGGTATAGAAATGATGGTGGTTTCAGAGGAAGCAATGGTGGTGAAAGATTAGGGGAGCAAAAATAGATACCATGGTGGAAGTGATTCGAATGAAAGTGACGATGAGGTTACGGAGGTGGCCGTAATGAAGAACCGAATGTTATAACAAATTTGGTAAAGGCGGTGGTGATTGATGTTGATAACTCTATATGATGATGATGGTTGCAGAGGAAGTGGTGATGGAGAAGATCAAACCAAAGATAAAAGATCTCTAGTGGTGGAGATCAAGAAAAAACAAAAAAAACATGAGAATTTTAAAAATTACATGTGATTACGTAAAAATACATGTAACTCTGTTGAATCTTGTGAAATGTTGATAAATATATAGATATTTGTTTTAATAACATGTTTTTCAAAAATACTACTTGTATTTTTCAATCTATTTTTGGTTAATAGAATTGATATAGAATATGACAATTCTAAAGAAACACGGTTTTAAGTGAAAATAACATGTATCTAAAAGAAAAGTATATGTATTTTGTTAAATAACATGAAAATTACTTAAAATACATGAGATTTTGTTAGATCTCACGAAATATTGATAAATATATAGATATTTGTTTTATTAGCATGATTTCCAAAAATACTACTTGTATTTTTCATACAGATTTTGGATCTAAGAAACGAATTTATGAGTCACAGGTTCGTGTGGTAATTGTAGAACATGACGATGGGTTACAAAGAATATCGAAATCAGAGAGAAATAAGAGGATATGGAAGTGAAAGAGATATGCAAGAGTAGAAAAAGACATGTGGCTCTTGAAATCAATGGAGGTGGAAGAAAATTGAGAATTCTAAATGACTAAAAGGATTAGTAAATTTTTTCTATAGAGTTCTATTGCAATGTCAGAGGAAACAAAGATCGTACTGACGGTGGAGTTGAGGGTGGTGTTGATGATGATGGTGCCATGGTGGAAAGATCAAGTTTGAGGTTTAATAATGATGGTGAGAGAAAGATAAACAAAAGAGAGAAAAATTGAATGGAGGTTACATATGTTATTTTCTCTATCTCTCCGACATGTTACTGTAGCTCATAATTAGTTTGTATAATATTATCGATTTCATAGTTATCTAGTACATATTCTCATAGTATTAACTATACGTAGACAATCCAAAAGATCGAGTTAAATCATTGTGACAAAAAAATACTATACCCTAATAGATACAACATTGGCAATCCAAATAACTGAAGTAAACCGTAGCGGTGACGTTGACAGTAGTAATAGTGGTGGTAACGATGACGATGGTAGTGGTGGCTGTGGCACTAATGGTGACGTTGATGTGGTAATACTAATTGTTAGTAGTGAGATGACGATGGTATCGGCAATGACGGTAGTGGTGAAGGTACTGGTGGGGAAGACGGTGACGATGGCGGTGGAGATAGTAGTGTAATAATAATTGTTACTTGTTAGTAATGTAATTATAGTTAGTTTTTTATTTTATTTATATATATATAATGAGATTACTAGGTAGAGAGAGAGAGAAAAAAGAACCCACATATCAACAAATAAATAACGAGAGCAAAATACTAATAATTTACAAACTCAAATATTGTGTTATAAATAGATTTAGTGTTTTCAACGGGTTGCAAAGAAAAGAGTTTAACAGGAAGAGAGACCTTTCGTGAGGTTAGAGAATCTAGCATTTTGTGTCACATGAAGAATGGAGAATCTAATGAAAGAGACAACGTGATATGCAATAGATAGAGAAGAGGAAAATAAAAGGTGTATGTAGTTTAGAGGGCAAAATTGTCATTAATACAGAAAATACATAACATATCAACTTTTTTTTTGTTTGATGTTACTTTCTTAAATAATAAGTTTTTGTTAGTTATTTATGCAAATTTCTCATAATTGAATTTCTAATTATATTAAGGTTTTATGTATTTGTCAAGAAACACAAGTATGCAGAGACACAACTCACTGTGTTGTTGTATCTGTTTGTTTCTTATTAAACTCATTGTATAGTCATGTAATTACTAACAAGTTTCAGATTCAATAAAAAGTTATTTTCGTTCTTGTCTTATTCAAAAGAGAAGAGATAATTTTTATCTCTTGTTTTGTTTCTTCATTCGCTCAAAACAGCAACAATCTTATTATTTATGAGTTCGTAAATAAATATTAATTTGTATCTTACGTTTGCAAACAGGGTGTTGTCCCCCGCGAAGACGTCCACATCATTAAGAAATACTTTTTTTATAATTGTTTATCATGTACTTTAATCTAATATGTGCAAGATATTCTTGAGCCAGTTCCCTAAATTTCTGAAAATTTTAAATTAAAACATCAAATTTTGATGGTTTCTGAGAGCAACGAAATTTTAAATTTCCCTCATGTTCTCTAGTTATTCTACCAGATTGTGTAACACTTTGTCTGGGCTTCTAACCTAAAACCAATTGACAATGAGTGGAGAGGTTCATATCTTATATATATCACTTAAGATCCTACTCAATTTTTAATGTGAGATAATATCCCTAATACACTCACTCGAGATGATGGCTCTTCCAGCTATTGATCTCTATATGTTTGGGCATGGATCGACGGGCCAAATATTGGGTCGGACCGATGTGGATTGGGTTGAGTATGTGCAGATTGGGATCTAATACCATATTAGACTGTGAGCTTCCAACCTAAAACTAATTGACAATAGGTGGAGAGGCTCATATCTTATATAGAACTTTGAACTCTCAAAGTTGTTAAGGATCGGACAACACAAATTTTACTCTGTTTTGTCTTACTCTATATTTCACTCTGTTTTTGTAAAACGAAAACCACACACTTCTATTAGATATACAAACTATATTTATAGTTTACATGACACACTTTCACTAAGAGACACGTCTCTAGAAGACAACATAATGTAGAGACACATACACACATGTAACTGTTTTGTAGTTAACAATTATATTCGTATCTCTTCGATGTGTGATACGAATATACATTAATCAGTTACTTAACTATATAATATATGACTCTTCTAAAACAATAAAGTAAGATGATGACTTGATCACTTCCAACACTCCTCCTTGATCATGGCTTCATCATTACATCTAGCTCTTCTCGTAGAACTTCGAACCGTGATGTGTTTAAGAGCTCCGCCTCTTTCGTTGATTGAGCAACGTTCTTCTGCTTGTTAGAATTCCAACAAATCCAGGAGTAAAGACATAGCCACTTGTACTTTTCTTGTCCTCAACTGATCTGCTCCAATTGCTTGGTCTCTCCACAGCTTGCCACGACTTGTTCTTTTCTATCATCATCAGCTCTTCTCTCATGTCTTCTATCCACTTCACGTCATCCATTGCTCCCTCCAAATTTTGATCTATTTGAGCGTTTAGATCATTCCCTCCTCCTTGTTCTTCTTTTCCTTCGAAAGCCACATACGCTTCTTCTTTTGATTTTTTCCAACGAATTGGAAAAACTTCTATCCTTCATCTTGATGTCCAAGATCTTCCTTCCTTTTAAATCTTGAATCACACACTTGTTATCTTCAAAGATGACTCAAACGGATATCATTTGAGAGACACTAAGCAAATTTCTTGCTAGTTCGGGTACATAAAATACATCTTTGATGACATGATCTTCTTTGTTTGTGGATACTCTTATACCTCCTCTGCCTTCAGACATGACCTTTCCACCATTACCAATCCTTATGGTAATTTTATTGTTGCGATCCAAAGTGATGAAGTGTCTAACATCTTTAGACATGTGATTGGTGCATCCGCTATCTACCAACCACGTTTCTTCTCCAATTGTTGAGATCTCTTTTTCTTCAACAACACTAAAGAGCATATGACACTCATCTTCTTCTTCATCTTTTGATTCTTCAATACTTAGATGTTCTCTTTCACCTTTTCTAAGTTTGCAATCTCTGGCTATGTGTCCAGGCTTGTCGCACACATAGCATCTTCTTTCATAGCTTCCACCTCTTTGTGAAATGCTTTCTGAAACAATCTACCTCATTGTGATTGTTCTTCTTACACACGCCACACCACATGTTGGTCTTCCCATGGCGATTTTTGTTTTGCTTGTTTTCTCCTCTTGAGCCAAGCTTTTCTCCATAAAACGCACCCTCATTGATACATTCTTCTCGGAGACTCAAGCGCTTCTCCGCGCTTTCAAAGTACCTATCATCTCGGTCATAGAGAGAGTTGATAGATCCTTTGTTTGTTCAAGGACCGCAACGATGCTATCAAACTGTTGCGGCAAGGAGATAAAAACCTTTTAAACCAATTGGTAATCGGTCTTCTCTTCACCATGAACTTTTAGTTGATTACTCATATTAATCAATTTGGTTGTGAAATCATTTATGTTTTCACTCTCCTCCATCTTCAGATTCTCATATTCTCTTCTCAAGGTCTGAAGATTAATCATCTTTACTTGTGAACTTCCTTTGAACTCCATTTCCAAAGCGTTCCAAGCTTCTCTTGCGCTTGACGCCGGAGCGATTCTCGGAAATATTGAATTAGAAACTGCACTTTGAAGAATCTGAAGAGTCATCATATCCTTCATCACTTGATCATCACGCTCTCTAGTTAACGTTGGTGAGTTTTCAGACGACGAACTCAACGTAATTCCATTTTCGATAACATCCCACAACTTCCTTGTTTTCAAGATGGTTATCATCTTGATTTTTCAAAAGCCATACGATTCACCATTGAAGATTGGAATAACTTGCTGCATTGTTGTCTCCATAGCTCTGATACCATGTAGAACTTTGAACTCTCAAAGTTGTTAAGGATCGGTCAACACAGATTTTACTCTGTTTTGTCTTACTCTATATTTCACTTTGTTTTTATAAAACGAAAACCACACACTTTTATTAGATATACAAACTGTATTTATAGGTTTATATGACACACTTTCACTAAGGAACACGTCTCTAGAAGACAACGTAATGTAGAGACACATACACACATGTAATTGTTTTGTAGTTAACAATTATATTCGTATCTCTTCGATGTGTGATACGAATATACATTAATCAGTTACTTAACTATATAATATATGACTCTTCTAAAACAATAAAGTAAGATGATGCATGACTTGATCACTTCCAACAGAAACACATCAACGTAGGCAAAGCGTCTATGTAAATACTACCTTGCACAAGGGACCGCCTCAGTATCACTCGAGCTCAGTTCCAGAGAACCATCATTGTCCGTGTCATTTTTCTTTATTTTCATTGAGTTTTCAGTATTTAAACACTCTTTTAGATCGATAACAACCTGGGACATGATTGGTCGATGTTCTGAAGAAGGGTTGGCGCATGACATAGCCAATTCAAGAGCTCTCCAAACTGAACGAGAGTTATATTCACCGTCAAGGTTAGGATCAACAATCCTAGTAACATCTCCTCCCTTAAGCACAAGTCCTACCCATTCTGTAATGTGAGCCTTTTCGCGGGCATGGTCAATCACATTTTGGTTTGTGATTATCTCTAGTAGTAAAATACCGAAACTGTATACATCACTCATCTCAGCCAACCGACATGTTCTATAATATCTGGAAAACAAAGAGATGAAGTAGGATTTATATGTATACCTCTATATAAACGATGAAGATGAATGTAGACATAAATTACACACATATTTATCATGGGAGTGAACTAATAGTACTTACTCGGGATCAAGGTATCCAAGAGTACCAGCAACAACCGTGGAAGCCTGTGATTCTTCTCCGAGTTTGAATGATCTTGAAAGCCCAAAATCAGCAATTTTGGCCATGAGCTGATCATCCAGCAGTATATTGGTACTTTTGACATCTCTATGCACTATCGATGGTCGACATCCATAATGCAAGTATTCCAATCCTGTGCAGGAGACTCATTCATGTTGTTAGTTGATCATGTCAGAAATTCCAGTGAGTAAAAATTGATGGAAATAATTCATCATGAGAAGTTTGTAACAGATGTATCAAATGCATACAATTAGTAACTAATTGATATAAAATGACAAGTCACTGGAACTGTTTTGAGTTAGTACGAACCTAGCGCAGCATCGACAGCTATTCGTAGTCTAGTACTCCATTTCAAAACAGCGTTACCCTTTTTTCCTGTATTAGATTGTCAAAATTAACCGTCCTATGAATTTTATATAATATATATATATATATATATATATATATATATATATATATATATTTATATTTGCATATATACATCTTTCACCTGACAAATGATCTTTTAAGTCTCCATTGGACATGCATTCGTAGATGAGGGCCAAGTGATTTCTTTCATCGCAATATCCAACAAGACTCACCAAATTTATGTGGTGAACTCTTAAAAGAAGTTCGACCTATAGACCAACAATGACAAAATATGTTTGCTTAACGTGATGCTAAATATATATCTATATAGATCATGATTTCTTTTAAATTTTGTGCGATTCTATAGACGATTTATGGCATATCATACCTCTGCCTTGAAGTGTTTATAGCCCTGTGATGATGATTGCGAGAGTACTTTAACCGCTACTTGCTCTGAACCATTCAAATTACCATAATACACGGTTCCGAACCCTCCTTCACCTAGAGTTTTTTGGAAGTTTTTTGTCATTTCCACAACTTCAGAATAGGTAAACCTTCTCCTTTTCGTCTCAATCGATTCTTCAGATATAGCAGCTGACGTAATACCTATTTGTGGCATAACAAGAAAAGGGGATAGATATATGTAGAGAAACAACAATATCAGTGACATTTTAATTTATATTGTATAGTTTGTTAGTTAATATTTGGTGAGTCTATGCAAATACCTAAACTTGATTTCTTTTTCTTTCTGAACAGAAAAATGAGAATCATTACCACTGCAATGACCACAACCGCAGAAACCGCTAATGCAACAATCATCAATGGGAATTTCATTTTTGGGACACATGAACCGGATAAACACTTATTATCATCGCCCTTATCATCATCGCCATCAACACTACAAAAATAATATATCGATCTTTTAGTGTTTTGATGAATTTAACAAGGCAATGGATCTTGAATTAAAATGTGCGTGGATGAATTTCCTTCTTACAATAATTGTAGTCCTTTCTTTTTTCTATCAAGTAGAGTCTTTGGTATTGAACCATTCAGTTTGTTCTTCCTCAAGTCTCTGTTAAAACCAGAGAAATCTACATACTTAGGTGAAGATGATCCATGGGAAAAAAACCACCAAAACCTTTTGGGAAACTTACATGAACAGCAACGATTTCATGTTAGCTAGAAATTCGGGCACTACTCCTGTCAAATTGTTATTTGACAAGTCCCTGAAGTTTGTAAGAAATCAATAAGAAAGGTAACGGACGTATATAACATTTTTCTTTAAATGGTCATACTTACAGCTTTTGCAGTTTGGTCAGATTTTGAATTCCAGTTGCTATGTTTCCTGTTAACCCACTTGAAGACAAGTTTCTGTGTATAAGTCCAAACAAGAAGAAAAATAAACAAGTATAAGTTTAGTTAGACAAGTTTTTCTCACAAGTCTAAAGAGTGATTGTGTTATAGAGGTCTTACAGGGAAATGATTCTTGGTGGGGTAGATACATTCGTGTCAATGCAACTTAGACCGGCCCACGAAAACAGTTGAGGGACGCATGGATCTCCTTGCCAGGAGGTTCTATTCAATCTGTGTGTGTCTTTGATCTTTGTTATAGCAATTACTGTCATAAAATTTCCCGACAAACAGGTTAATTGGATTTAGACCACATTCCCCATACAATACTTAACTACCATTAAGAAGAAGAAAAAAAGTACCATCATCATCGTTTGTCTCAGACTGTGGAAAATTCATCACTGTGAAAACTTCAATGGCGTTAAGGAGAGGCGGGAGAGTTGATTTCTGAGTTCTTTCAAGCTCTAATAAGCATTTCCCTACTTCACAAAGAGATGGTGACGGGTTGTACACAGTGGCGGCACCAAGATAGTCAGGGATAAAATCTGGGTAAATAACCATTCCGTTCCACAAAATGCTGAACTCTCTACTCTGGTTGGCCTGTAAGACTTGGACCTCAGAGAAGTGGAAGTACAGGTAAAGTTCATCATGAGGGAACTCAAGATTCTCGGTAAAACTCAATCGTGCACTAGTATTCACAGGTATTGCGGCGGTCATGAGCACATCCTGTGGCAGAAGATAACCATTGGAGCTGTTCACTTTGAGATTGGTAGAAATTTGCTTCCATTCCGTCTCAAAATGTGGAACCCACATCCGATCGTAGAAATCATTTGGGTACCTGAGCTTCAACACAATCTTGTATTATTAACAATGGACGATGGAACGAGTCAAAAAACCTTAATATCAATTTAATGGTGACGTACCTTATAACTTCTGTTGATTCGCTTAGGAATGCCCTCAGTGTCGACTTCAAAGAACCTGATATTGCGTTGTAACTATACTTTGGTAGAGACCTTAGTTCCAAGGTCGATATAATTGGCGTTGTTGTACCTGTTTTGATAAGACACACATCTAGAGAGTTTGACTTTGGGATATGAATAATCTCCTTCCATGTATCACCATTTACATGCTTCCCCAAATCTATTGTTACCCAGAAGTTAGGGCCTAAGTACAAATCAAATCTAGGAGGTTCGTTACGACCATCGTAATTTCCATAGTTACTTGTAACCCTAATCAAATACTTTGTTTCTTTATGCACACTAAGATTGTAACAGTTTCGCATTCCGTCTGGAAAGTATCTCAACGTTGTCTGTGACTTTGGGTACTTCCACTCCACACTTGCATCAATTTTACCAATTTGTCCACTTTGGATGACACTTGAATCTGATAAGAACTGTAATCCAGTTTCCTCATTATAAGGAGACTGTTCATCCGGCGATAACCCACAATCAAAACTGATGAACCCTGTTTAAAGAGATAAATAAAAAGGTTAATAGTAATTAAACCAAAAATAAAATGAAAAAATCAGAACTGATGGTATCAAATTTTTTCTCGTCTCTTTTCTTCTATCTCAAAAGGAAAAAGAGAGATACCATTAAACCAGCGACCAGGTTCAACCCATTGAACTCATAAATTCAAGGTCAAACTTCTAGTATTACTAGATAAACTTCTAGATAGGAGTATTGAGATTTATCCAGATTGACTAAAATCTTAGCATAAATGACAAATGACTCCTAATCCAAGTAAATAACTATAATACAAACCCGAATTTTATGTAGAAAGACTAACTAACTTTTAATCACGTTTTTAATTAAATTCCTTTTAAATAAATAAATAAAGAATTTTGATATTTAAACTTAACAAATCTGTTGGATCTAGTAAAAATGTGTCGTAACCAAATGCAATCAAACTAGTGTAAACATACAATCAAAACGGTAAGATTTGGAGTTGTGTTGTACTTTAGTTTTACTAGAGGCTATATAATAAGTCTCATGAAACTAGATGTATCAAAATTTTAAAAACAAATCTGCTAACGAAAAGTCCGTCATCACTAAAAAAATTATTCTAGTCATAATTAAATCGGGCATAATATGATATGAGAAAATATGTTATGCTTTGGATCCGAAAAATATAAATAGCATGATTAAAAACAAATCTGTTATTCATTATGTGAATCGAAAATGCCAGATTTATAGACTAGTTTATAAAGTATGTGATTACATAAAACAAATCTATCCTCATTATAAATCATTTCTTTGGTTTATTTTTTTTTATTAAACGGTATTTTTTTGTTTAAATAAAACAAGATGTTGCCAACACAATAAAAAAATTGCTGCTCAAAAACAAATATGTGGCAGGTATCTTACACAACCATTCAAGATATTAAAGTTTTAGAAAAAAAATCTAGGGAGACTACATAAAACAAATCTGTCCCGAAAAAAAATCATCAAGATGCTTCAAATATTCAAAGAAGTTTGTGGTACAAAAAAGCCTGTCAAACAAAATCTATGGTGGACCAAAAAATATGTGGTCCAAAACAAAATTGTCGCAACCAGAGCAACAAATTTATCAAAATCTAGTAAAAAGACAGAGTAGCAATATCGTAAATAAATTTTAGTTTTTTTAAAAATAAATGTTTTTATTAATGGCATTCTTATAATATTATTTTATTCTACAAAGCAAAACAAGGGCATTTTAGACATAAATATTACACATATAACCCATATTTTTGGCATGTCATTCTAGTAATAAAACACAAAATATAGGTCACTATGATAAATTTCCTTAAATTATATGGAGTAAATTTGTAGATATTATTATCGAAATATCTAATATTTCAAATTAAAAACGAAAGTAGTTTAATTGTAAAACAATCTAGCTCTTAAGTTGTTGATACCATTTAACTTTTAAGGATTAGTGTCTTCATGATGATTGAGAAAAGGAAGAACTAGAAAAAGTTCTTAAAATAACTGAACATTGAATACACTAAACTCCTATATTTTATTCCAAAAAACAAAAAATTAAATGAATTTTGTTAAATTCAAACCCGGTCGGTTGAACCGGTTCACCAGATCACGAGTTAATGGCAGATTTTTGTGGTTGTTTTTTGGTATTAAAATTACAAGATGTTAACACTAAACCATGGAGAGGTGTCCGGATCGCGGGTTAACCGATCGGACCGCACGATTTCTGGATCGGGCGTGAAAACACTCTTATTAATATAAACTATATTTGCCATATTACAAGTATAACTAGTTTGTTTTGTTCGGTTTTGATACTCGCGGTGGTTATTTCAGTCCATCGAATTAACCGTTTATGTTTTATTTGATTTCGTATTGTTCATATCCTTTTTAAAAAAAACTTAAACCCAGACAGACGTAACTTAATTTGAAGTGTTTCAAAATGAAAATGAAGATAGGTGCAATAATAATTCTTTTTAAACAACTTCAAAACATTCAAATACAAACACGGTTAAAATAAATAAAACCAGCTCATCAAGAAAAAAAAAATGGGTCATTCATATTTCCTTCATTTCAAACGGCATATCAAAATCCTATATGCTGAACATAAAAGCTAGTGTGGGTACCTGCTTGAGCTTGAACACGGTGAATATTAGAGGAAACTAATATCAGTACCACCAACAAAAACCTATGATGACTCTCCATATTTTCTTAAATTCACAAGAAAAATATGAACCCTAACCGGAGTTTATAAGCATTGTCCGCACAAAACTCATTTGGACATTTCAAGAAAAAGAGCTTACCAAGTCACGTCTCGGAAATGTGAAAACGTGAGAACATGTTTTTGTACTACAAAGGAAAGTCAGTTCACAAATGAGAAAAATACGGTTTTTAGTTGGCAACACTTTCTATTTGTTATTCTTTTGGTCAGAAATATTCAACTTGTCTTGTTTATTTAAAGAACTTATCAACTTGACGGGTGAAGAAATTATAAGAAAGAGAGACGGAAGTGGCCGTTCTATTGGTCATTGACTTATGGTTCCGATATTTAAGTCGTTCAAAAAGGTGTCAGAAGCCCTTGGGTCAGTAGGTACTCCAATAGTTTGCATCATTTCATGTAAGCAAAGTCAAATGATGAAATAGTCTCCAAAAGGTTTCGGATTTAGATACAAATTAGGAAATTTGGTTTAAAATGCAACTTTAACTACAACGTAACATTTGCGGAAAATATCACATGCCAAATTGATTCTCCTTTTTAATATGCCAAACATAATTTTAAGAATTGTATAAGAAGACAAAAATACCCTCGACATTATGTCATTCTCCTCGTTGATGCCTTTTTGCTTTATATAATTGTAGTATTAGTTTTTAAGAAAATATTTGAGGACATGTTGGGTTGCATTTACGGTGGACAACTAATATTCGTAGATAATTAGTCTACAATTGCTACTCGTATACAATATGTCATTATTGTCTATATTCGAAACAACATATTGAAAATAAATTTGGCGGACTTGAAGTGTTGTCCATTGTCGAAACAACATACTGAGAAGATATGTGGTGAATAACTTGTCCACTAGTCCTCGGTGTTGCCTACGAGGCTACAAGTCTACAACTTATCCACTTGTGGTAAACTTATCAATAACTACTAGAGAATTTATAATAAATGACTATGGATTCAAAAAGAATGTACAAAATAACCTTGAGTCACAATACCTTATCGGAAATATGTTGGAGAACACATGTTATTACATAAATATTCTTTGTAACATGGTTTTTTCTGAAATACATGCGATAACATAATATCCTCTTTTTATCTTGTTATTTTCTCTTATTATATAGTACTCATAAAAACACATGGTATTTTTTGGAAAAAACATTCTATTCAGTTTAATATATTTTCTTATCATGATATTTTCTAGTAATACACGTTTTTTATTAAGATCACACGTGATTTCTTTAAAAATATATTCTTATTTTTTAGTAATACATGGTTTTTATTAAAATCACATATAATTTTTTTTTTTAAGATTCTGTTCATGTAAAAAAATTTCATAACAATGTTTTTTCTTAAACATTCATGACGTTTTTTGAAATAGCATGTTTTTAAACTAAATATAACATGTAAAATTTTAATGTTACATGCTATTTTGAAAAATTACACAGATGTGTTTCGTTTACTGTTCATCTTACAACAAATGAAGGGTAGCTTTGTTATTTCATTTCTTCCGACAACGTGGGTCTATGGTTATTTTGCAACATAAAACTTTCTCTCTGCTACTTTCTTAATTTGTATGTTTTATTTGGCTATCTATTAATATTACCCTAACTATTAATCTTAGACATCTAGCCTACAAATGAACATTGTAGACAATTTGTCTACAATTATTGCTCATGGACAATTTGTTCATAGTCACTCACACAAAATGATCTTCGCAGACACTTTTTTGTAACTACTATTTGTGGGCAACATATATGTAACTATTTCTCGTTGATTACTAGTCAACCACTTGAATAGGCCCAAAAGAAAAATAATATTGCTCAAAAATAAAAAGGAAAATAAGTGTAAATAGTTACTATAGAACTTGTCACGATATGGGCCATGTGTGAGACATATTATATATACATATATATATTTTGAGCTATATTAATATCTAGAAAAAAAGTTTGCTAACTACATGAAGTATAGGAGAATGCATATTCACACATTTCAACTACACTATTGTATACTCAGCTACATGAAATAAATATATTGTATGGCCACATATATAAACTATACAACGTCATGTGGTTAACACGATTGACATACAATTCCGGTAAATCGATTAATTGACTCCGGCGTTGACCAACAAAAAATTCAAAAAAAACTTTAAAATTATTTTTATTATTAAAACTGAGTAATTAATCATCTCTTTTCTCCAACATAATTTCTGACGAAAATTCCCCTATAAAACCAAAATATAGTTATAGCATAGATGTTGCATGGTAAAGATATCCTGGAAGATATCTCCCGCCGACATTAAAAATATAAAGATATTGTAATCATTATTGATATGTATGGCCTTTAAAAATAATCCTCAAACAATAAACCATGAGTTTAAATAGAAACTATGTGGTCTCGCGATAATCTCGTATCTACTAAACACGATGATATTTCCGTTAACTTTATAAAGAAAGTCCACAATCAATAGACTACGAGTTTAAATAGTAACAATATTAGTCGATATAACTACTAGTAGATAATTAAGATAATAACTACGATGCCACATGTTGTCCCTTTGTGTTTTACAACAAGAATCAAAGCTAGTAACACGTTATAATAATAAATCACGAAAATCTCTTATCCCCTAAACGCGAGCATATTTGTTTGTAGCTTTTTATAACTAATCCGCAAACAATAGCCTATGAATTTAAATGGTAACAATGTTAGTCGATATAACTTCTATTAGATAAGAAAAATAATAACGACGATACCACAAGTTGTCTTCTTCTGTTTTACACAAAGAATCAAAACTAATAAACACTTTTTGGTAACAACCCGTATCGCGATAAGCTTCTATCCGCTACCATTAGTATCAGGATAATCTCGTTTCGGCTAAATACTATATCATTTTAGTTAACGTTTTTAAAAAAGTTCACAAACAATAGACTACGAGTTTAAATGGTAACAATGTTAGTCGATACAACTACTAGCAGATAATTAAAATAATAACGACGATGCCACATGTTGTTCATTTGTGTTTTAGAACAAGAATCAAAATTAGGAACACATTCTGATAACATTAGTATCGCGATAACGACGATGCCACATGTTGTTCATTTGTGTTTTACAATAAGAATCAAAACTACGAACACGTTCTGATAACATTTAGTATCGCGATAACCTTTCTTCTTCATAGGATCAAAAAAGATGACTGATCGCTAGGTGGGAAAGAAAAAAAAAACATAAATAAAAAAAATACAACTCCCAAAACAATATCTACATAAAATCTTCTCCTACCGTATGCAATAATATCACTTTACAATCTATAATTGAATAAATTGATATTATAGGGGTACATACGTAAAAAAAAGTTAACAGTAGTGATGGAACAATGAAAATTGAAGAGAGTTAATTATCAAGTCTTCTGAGCATATCGAGTGATATTTTTCTATATATAATTAATTTTTGTATTTGTTATATACATATATGATATTGGTGAAGGGTAAATCGGTCATTTTATGATGGGTTGTAGGTTGTGGTACCTTAGAAAGCAAAAACAAGTGGCATTTGCTACCATAAAAAATGAACAATATTTGGCATAATTCTTAGAATTTTCTACAAATTATCCGACCCTCAGAAAAAATAGAATAATTGCTAAGAATATCATTTCAACACTTTCTTTTTTCAATCATGCCGTTTCCAGTTTGTCATTTTCATTTATACCCTCTTTTAATTTTTAATGATCATTTTACCCATATTTAGAAAATGTTATAGGTTAACAAAATGAAATATTGATTTTTCGGGTCTACAATATTTCGAAAATAAATTTCCCACAAAAAGTTTCCTACACAAAATTTTCCGGCAAAAAACATTTTCCTAACAATTTTCTTTTTTTTTGTGGAAAAATGTTTTTGAAAAAAAGCAATTTGGCAGATAAGTTTTGGTAGGAAATTTATTTACAAGAGTTTTAAATGATTTAAAAGGGATTTTAAAAAGATTTTTAAAGAATTTGCAAGGGTTTTAAAACCCTTTATAAACTCTTGTAAATCGTTTTAAAACTTTTTGTAAAGGTTCACAAGAGTTTGAAAATGGTTCAAAAATTATTAAAGGGTTTGCAATAGTTTTTATAAGATTTTTAAATGGTTCACAAGGGTTTTAAAGGATTTACAAGGGTTTTTAAAAGTTTTTTTAAAGGTTTACAAGAGTTTTCAAACCCTTTAAAATCTCTTGTAAATGTTTTTAAAACCTTATGTAAAGGTTCATAAGAGTTTTAAAATAGTTCAAAATTATTACAGGGTTTACATGGGTTTTTTAAAAAACTTTAAATGGTTTACAAGGGTATTAAAGGATTTACAAGGGTATTTCAAAGATTTACAAGAGTTTTAAAACTCTGATAAGTATTTTTAAACCCTTTTGTAAGGGGTTGACAAGAGTTTTAAAATGGTTCAAAAATTATTAAACGGTTTTCAAGATTTTCTAAAAGATTTTTAAATGGTTTACAATGGGTTTAAAGGATTTACAAGACTTTTTAAATGATTTACGAGGATTTTAAAATCTTTAAAAACTCTTGTAAATTTTTGAAAAACCTTTTGTAAGGGTTCATAAGAGTTTTAAAATATTAATAATTTTTTAGAGTTAGAAAATGATATAAAAACTTTATAAGAGTTTTAAAAAGATTTTTAAAATCTTTTAAAACCTCTTGTAAATCTTTTAAAACCATTGTAAAAGGTTTTAAAATGATTTACAAAGGTTTTTAAAGTGTTTATATGTATTTAAAAAATTTATAAAGATTTTAAAAAGTTTTAAAATGATTTTAAAAGGTGTTTTACAACTTTACAAAGCTTTTTAAAAAATTTACAAGAATATTTAAATGCATTTTTTGGTTGGTCATTGTTAAAAGTTTTAAAATGATTTTAAATGCATTTAGTGAAAAAGTTTTAGTTTTTAATTACATGTTATCATTGAATCAAGGTAATTTGGTCATTTTATTCAAGAAAAATAGTATTTTTAAAAATAGACAATAAATAAGAATATTATTACAAAAAATAATATAAAAAGAATAATTTTGCAAATCCCAAAAAAATATAAACACAAGGAAAAAAAAAATGTATACGACTTTATAATGATGCATGACTTCATGTTCAACGTACGAGTTACGTGATGTCGATCACTTTCTACTGTTCTGAATTTCACGATACGTGTTACAATCTTCGTTCTTCTTTTTACTCACTAACCTAAAACAATAGAAAACAATGACACAATAACTAAAGTTTTATATACTAGGGCACAAGATGTTTACATTAGAATTTGCCAAAATTATATAATTATTAGCGGCCATAAACGTATTTTTTGCATGATTGGCCTTATAGTCGCCTCTGCAAGCGAGCAACGGCCTAAAATATATAAAATACACTTTATAAACAATGATAGAAAGTCAAACAAAATCCAATATTTTGCTAACTTTCCAAATAAAACTTTGAATTCATTAAAATTGATTTGAATTAACCATTTAGGCCTAAGAAAAGGAAATGTTAACAGCTTTGACGACGCTGAAGCTTTTGATTCGCCAGAGTGAGACCGATACGGTCAGACGGTGACTGCAGCAGTGATTTGAGACGGTGCCTTAGCTGGCAATTGAACCAGCGTTTGAAGCGAGGTATATATAAAGTTCGTTCTAAGATCGTAAATTCAAAAAGTTTTCAAAACAAATTCTAAATGCATCCAATTAATTACGTAAATCTATATGAGGCTACTCTTAATAATTTCAGAATTTTCGAGTGCGTCAATAAAATTCATAATGTAAAACTTTTAGTCACTAAACATTCTTAAAATTATGCAAACCCCCATTTAAAGCACTAACCCCATAATTGTCGTAAAAAAAAAAAAAAAAAACTCATAACACTAATAAACCTTGTTGCAAAATTTAAACCATTCGAGTTCCACGGTGGATACTTGTGAGTATCCTTGTTCGTATTAATTAGGTACTCTATCTATATCATGTTTATGGAACCAATTCCTCAGATTTCCAGAATTTTCTATAAAATTTACAATCACTCTGATAGTACCAAGTTCAATGAGTTCTCATATGGAATTTGAAGTCAGCTTAGATGAATCTGACAACAGGTGTTTCACTTGTTGCAAGAGAAGGAGAACATATAACTAGTGTTCTGTTTCTTAACTAACTAATAAAAAAGACATGGGCGAGAATGAGAGAGACACGAGAGAGCGATATTAAACTGAAACTTGTTATTTTATTAAGACAAGTCACACACTTATATACATGTTCACGTAACTACTCTACATTACCGTTGATAAGAGTTGTAACTTCTCCGACAAGTTAGGTGTCTTACTCGCATCCTTTCGTAGTAAGTATACCACATGACTAGCAATTCGGTGGTTTCCAACCCTTGGCTAGCATGGTGGTGAAGCGTCGAGAGGTCTCGCTACGCTCGACGCAAGGGACAGTTCGCCTGATTTTTCCGGTGAGCTCTTGAATTTGGTGCTTGTTGACGGTGCTGTTTCAGGATCCTTCTCCGGTGAGCTTGGCTACAGATCTGTCCTCGTGCGGCGTGTCTCTCTTCGGTTATGGTTGTGGCTTCGGTGAGGCGTCTATTGCAGCGGTTTTCTCCTAGCGGCGGGATCTTTCACTCGATCTGAGATTGTGGTGGTGCATCACCGTGATTCTTCAGATATCGTTGTGTCCCTCTTGTGTGTTGGGTTCTCCGGTAAGCATATGGTGAGACGGTCTTCTCTTCTCGGGTCTCTCTTCCTTATTTTTCCCAAACTCCGGTGGTGTTGTGTCTGGATCCGGCGGGCTTCCCCTTTGGAGGCAAACCTTGGGGTCAATTTTTCTCATTAGGTTTGTTCGTTGTGATCAGAGGCATTGGGGTTTCTGTTTTATGGTGGTCAATGTGTCTCCTCCTTTGGTGGGCTGTTAAGGGTGGTAGCTTCTTCAGCAATGGTCATGGCTTCTCCATGTCCTTTTGTCTTTGTCCCTGACGCATCATCTCCGGTTGTTCTAAGGTCGAGTTTTGTTGTTAAGGTGTTGTTAGTTTCTGTTCTTGTTGTGAATAGTTAGCTTCTTGGTGCATTGGCAAGGTTAGTTGAGGTGAATAGAGGCGGTTAATAGGTCTTAGTGGCATCACTTCTCGTTGAGCTAGTGTATTAGCCCATGTTTGCTTGTTCGTTTTTGCGTTAATTCTTGGAGAAGCTATAGGCTTCTATGTTTGAGGTCTTGTGGACGGACCTTGGATAGTCATGCTCGTGGCAACTAGGATGAAGATTCCAATGCTTCGGTACTGCGGCAACAACGCAAATTTCCGAGCTTCGTGGACTCAGAATCGGTGTTTCTCCTCCTAACTTGGCCTTGATCACTCAGCCGCGATCCTTTACAAGTAGAGTTGTAATGTTGTTCTTTAATTTTCTGTAGATTCCTTTGCTCTGCTTCTATTCTTCTTTGTAATTTTGTCAAAAACAAAAATGGTATAAAATTTCACAAGAAATTGTTTATGAAACAAGAAATTAGGTCTACAAATCTCCTTCTGTCTATCTTTCTGATAATTTCTTTAATTTATCAAGTTTGTGTGATTATCGCACCAGCTTGCGGTCCCACTTGTTCATCATGCACAAAATCAACCAGGGACAAATTACTTACTTTGTTGCTACTATAGCAATAGTCATTTATTGGCTCTGATTTTGTTCCCAAGAAGAATTAGCCTAAGAATCTGGCTTGTAACTGAGCAAATTCCAAAACAACAAGTTCAAATAAAAGACAAATTGCAAGATAAAAAGATTACTACATATGTCTTTTATTTAGTTAAGATATCTCAAAACAAAAATTGAAGCACCCCTCTCACCAAGTAACTATATCACAAGTAAAGATGCATAGCCTAGCTACCTTGCACTTGGGACATCCTTGGTATCAAAGTTCATGCTCATGTCCAAGGATCTTTGTGAGCTCATATCTTGATTCTTACTTCTCAGCGAGTTTTCAGAAATAAGACACTCTTTCAGTTCAGCAACAACCTGGGACATGCTTGGTCTATTTTCTGACGAAGGATTTGCACATGACATTGCCAATTCAAGAGCTCTCCAGACTGAATGGGAGTTGTAATCACCGTTAAGGTTAGGATCCATGATTCTGGTAATATCTCCTCTATTAAGCATAAATGCCGTCCATTCTGTTATGTGGGGCTTTTCACGGGTTTTGTCAATCACACGTTGGTTTGTGATTATCTCCAATAACACAATCCCAAAACTGTACACATCGCTCATCTCAGCCAATCGACTTGTTCTGTAATATCTGGGAAGGCAAGAAAATGGATTAATTTTCATATTGTATATATCAACTAAGATAATGTGGAAACAAATTTCAGCACGCAAGTTGTGGTGAGGTGAAGTTCACTGCCACAGTAGTCTAGACGTTGGCGTGAGAACACCGGTTATATTAATGAAACATTCACATCCAAAAGTGAACACAAATACTTACTCGGGATCAAGATATCCAAGTGAACCAGCAACAACAGTCGACACATGAGATTCACCTCCGAGTATGAAAGATCTTGAAAGTCCAAAATCAGCAATTTTTGCCATGAAATTCTCGTCCAACAGTATATTTGTACTTTTTACATCTCTATGCACCATTGATGGTCGACATCCAATATGTAAGTATTCCAACCCTACATAAATATCGTAATTGTGCCTTTTATGTATATGATCTCTAAGATTATCATAAGAATATGAAAACCTTGTAGAATTAAGATATTCCAGTTATCTTAAAGTTTGAACTATTTGTATGGTCATTATCGCTAATGTACCATGATTTTTGATGTTGGGTTTTTATTTTTTTCTTGGGATTTAAGTTTCGTGTTGGGTTTTTATTTTTTTCCAAACACTTTAGGGTTTTCTTTATTAGGTCGTTATTTATAGCCTCCTTCGTGTTTTCGAGAAGGCATACTTTTATTGAATAAGAACTAAAAGCTTTCAAGCTTCTTCATCTTCCGAAATAATGTTATTCTTTGAATCAAACGAACAATTGACTGGTCTTATGATCGGCTATTTGTTTGGTAACAAATATATTTTGCAATTTTCAAAATACTAAAAAACGTCCAAAAGATCTTAGACGGTTGTATAACTTGGTTTAAGTAATATTACAAGTATATAGGTTTCAAAATGAGTCATTAGTTCATGAGCCGGCTCATCTCAGCTCGAGTTTTCATGGGTTGAGCTATGTTTTTTTTAAGGATCATTTAACAAATGAGTTATGTGATGGAGCTAAATTGAGGTTGAGAGTTATACGAACGAGTTTTAATGTGTCATGAGCTAACTTGTGAGTTAAGAAATTTATATTGAATCATTAATGTACAATGATGATTGGAAATGTTTGCCATGAAAAAGAGAATGTAATTAAATGGTTCTGAATTAGGACAAACCTAGTGCGGCATCGACAGCTATTCGTAGTCGTATATTCCAACTCAAGACAGAGCCACCATGTTCTCCTGAATTTGACCACCAAAGTGAGTCTTCATTTGAGTTATTTGTCGTAATAACTTAAAGTTTAAAATGCAAATGCTATCATCAATATTCACCTGACAAATGGTGTTTTAGGTCTCCATTCGACATGTATTCGTAGATAAGAGCCAAGTGATCTCGTTCATCGCAATAACCGACCAGGTTTAACAAATTTATGTGGTGAACCCTTAGAAGGAGATCGACCTGGCCAACAATGTATATAATAGACACAAGCAAAACACATTGGTGAAACATAATTATTAAGATATATACTTGTTTCCCATATTTTTAAGAAGATTTATAGCATTGCATACCTCTGCCTTGAACTCTTTATAGCCTTGTGTTGATGATTGGGAGAGTAGTTTGACAGCTACTTGTTGTGAACTATCTAGATCACCATGATATACGGTACCAAACCCTCCTTCACCGAGAGCTCTTTGGAAGTTGTTTGTCATTTTCATAACTTCTGAATAACTAAACTTTTTCCTTTTCATCTCAATCGATGTCTCAGAGATACTAGTGGACATAACATTCTCTAATGGCGTAGTTGGTGATGGTGGTATAGCTGTAGAATGCAAAATTAGTAAGATAATGACACCTAATAATATGTGGTGTTTTGTTTTCTGTGTGATAAGTTTCCGCAAATACCTTTCACATGACTTGACGTTTTTTTCTTTCTGAGCCCAAAAAAGAGGGCTAGTGATACTACTAGAACAAACACGACTGTCGAAGCAACAATTGCAACAATCATGACCGAAAATTTCTTCTTTGGGTTACAAGAGGTAGATAAACATGGATCATTCTTATCACCATCAAACCTACATAACAAAAGCATTGATTATGAATGCACAAGGTGAAGGGTTTTGAATTAAAATTTGTAAACATAAGTTGAGTTCCTTCTTACAAGATTTTCAGTCCTTTCTTTTCTCTATCGCGAAGTGCTTGTGGAATTGAACCATGCAGATCATTCTTGGTCAAGTTTCTATTAAAATATATAGAAGAAATGTTCATAGATTGGTACGGTGAACATTATATTAAGGAATACTACGACCAAAAATATCTGAGAAACTTACATGAACATTAGTGATTTCATGTTAGCTAGAAATTCAGGCACTACTCCCACCAACTTGTTATCTGACAAGTCCCTGTAGTTTGGAAGAAATCAAAAGTCAAAAGAAATTCCCGAGCACAAAAGCCTTCGAGGCAACACTTATCACACTTACAACTTTTCTAGAGAGGTGAGATATTGAATATCAGCTGCTATGGTTCCCGTTAACCCCTTTGAAGATAATTTTCTGTTTGTATGTCAAGACACAACATTAAAACAAAGGATAATATAAATCGTTAGAAAAAATATTTACGCAATTTACGCAAACAACTCACAAGGAAGTGATCCTTGGTGCTATATATGTGTCTGTGTCTGTACAATCAAGACCGTCCCACTTATAAAGTCGAGGAACACATGGGTCACCTTGCCATGAGATTAGCTGCAATCCATATGTGTCTTTGATTTTTTTTATAGCAATCACTGTCATAAAGTTAGACGACATATTAGATTTAGCAGATGATATATTATATACAATTCATTATCACTAATCACTAACATACCATCATTCTCGTATGTTTCAGACTGTAGAAGTTCGGAAACAAGGAAAATTTCAATGGCGTTAATCATAGGTGGATGCGTAGAGCTTTGAGTTCTTGACAACTCTATGAGGCATTCCATATTTTCGCAAATAATTGGAAGTTTGTTGTTTACCGTCTTGGACTGTAGATAACTAGATATACAGGTCTATACAAGTCGGCAACAGATTCTCCGTTAATCGAAATGTTGAATTCTCTAGTCTCGTTGGCACGTAAAGCTTGAACTTCGGAGAAATGGAGGTATATGAAAAACCTTTCTTCAGAGGAGGTAGAAAACGTGATACCTATATATGATGGACCATCCTTCGCAGGTGTTGCAGCCGTTATGAGGGCAGCCTGTGGCAGACGAAAACTATCGGATGTGTTCACTGTAAGACTAGTGGAAATCTGCGTCCAGTCGTCATCAAAGTATGATTCCCACATTCTATCATGGACATCCATCGGGAACCTGCCGTTGCCACAATCTTGTATTAGCTGTGGCCCGTATAACTAAATGAACAAATTGAAAGTATCTTAAAGCTTGCTTACCGTATATCTTCCACTGAATTGCTGAAACAAAACCGCACGAACGTCCTCAATGAACCGGCCGTAGTGATATAACTGTTACTTGGTAAAGGCCTTAATTCTAAGGCCGATATAAATGGAATGGTCGTGTTTGTCTTAACAAGACACACATCCAAAGAGTTTGATAATGGAATGTATGTAATCTCCTCCAATGTACTAACTTTGTTTTGTAACTTTGTCATGTCTATTCTTTTCCACAAATTGGGGCCCAAGTATAGATCAAAGGTAGGAGACATATTACGACCATCATAATTCCCATATGTGAACCTAGCTCTGATCAAATAGTTGGTTCCCTGCTTGACCGTAAGATTGTAACAATTGCGTATTCCGTCTGGAAAGTATCTTAACGTTGTTTGTTGCTTTAGGAAAAATGTCTGTAGACTTGTATCAATTCTACCAAGTTTCCCACTTTGGATGAAGTTTGAATCCGATGAGTACTGTAACGTAGTTACCGGCTCGGTATAAGGGGACGGCTCAGTCGGAGCTAACCCACAATCCAAACTTATGAATCCTGTTAAGATATGGCAAAAGGTTAATGGCAATTTTAGCCATTAGGCATATAACATAAACATTAGAAATATAATATTATACATAAAAAATTTATAGAAAATATCTATTAGAAAAAAAAAATATTATATCAAAAACAAAACTTTAAAGAAACTGTTTTTCTTAATTTATATCAAACGATATATGAACGTTTATAATTATGTATATAGAGATAAAACTTATGTGAACATTAGAAAATGTATTAAAACTAGGCCTATGCGATTAGGCGATCGAAAATAGTCATATTAATATTATATTTTTTTACAACATTTTAGTGTAAAAAAAAAAAATGAAAGTAACTTTAAGATAACAAACAAGACAAATTATGTTTTGGCTGAGCAGTATAGCATATTATTTGACTCTCAACCCTAAAATTAGACATCGGCTACTTGATCTGGGAGGAATGCAACAACAGACTTCACCAATCGTCCTATACAATATTGAATATTCACAACTGATTATATAATATGTTCGCATACTAATAATATTCATTTATGAATAACGGATAAAATTGTCCTATACAGGTTAAAAAGGTATTTAATTAAAACTTAAAAAGCTATTAGCGCAAAAAAATTAGTGTTCGTTTCGAGGAAATTAATTTTTTTCCTTTTCTCTAATTCATACAACCATTCCAACATCTACTAAGATCTTATCACCCTAGAAAGTAGAAAGTAGAAACATTTCCAGTTTAACTACACCACTTCATGGAAGTTAATTTTATTAATTTCTTTTGCCGTAAGACAATAACAAAAACTAGAAATGCTAAGGTGCCAAACCTAACATCAAAATGAGGATTACCTTCTTGTTCTTGAGCTTGAACAAGGTGAAAAATAGCAAAAGTTGCTATAAGTGCAGTTAACAAAAGCTCGTGGGAACTGTTCATATTTTCTTATTTCCCAAACGAAATAAAAACTGACCCAATTTCCTGAACCATAAACGAAGTTTATAAGCAATTAGGCCACAAAACTCCTTTGGACTTCTCAAGTAAAACACCTTAACATGTCAATCCTCTGAAATCGTGAGGAGATGTCCTAATTTCTACAAAAAGAAATTCAATTTGACGAATGAGTAAAGATGTTTTCGACTTGTCTTTAAATATTTGCTAGTTTCTTGGCCAAAAATATTCAACTTGTCTTTAAAAATTTTCTTTTATCATCCAACTTGTCTTTGATTATTTTTAAACACATGGTCACTAGAAAATGTTTTAGGTCAGGACGATATTGCAAATATCAAAAATTTGCTTTTATGTGCTTTCCACTAGTCAGAAATTTCATTTTAGCAAAAGAAAATAATGTTCATTGGAAGCAATGTTGTATCCACCTATCACTAACTGACATGTGGGTGACAGTTTAACAGTCTCAGCAAACAATTGAGACAGGGTCTCCACTCTCCAATCTTTCATGAGAACGGCCTCCCAGCGGAAGTTGAAAGACGTGCTAAGTCATCATGAGAACAAATTAACAATATTCAGCATAAGATCTAGTCCCACACTATTAACTTTTACGACACTTGAGTTACCTGAGAGAACTCGATCGAGTTCTTTAAGAAAAAATTAAAGATGACACAACCCGCATGTCATGCCACTAAATATTAGGGACAATGTCCCACATCGGAAGTTGCGTAGGATCTTAAGTGGTATATATAAGATATGGGCCTCTCCACCTATTGCCAATTGGTTTTAGGTTGGAAGCCCACACTCTAATATGGTATCAAAGCCCGATCCGCACATACTCAACCCGATCCACATCGGTCCGGCCCAATACTTGGCCCGCCGATCCATGCCCAAACATATCGAAATCAATGGCTAGAAGAGCCATCATCTCGAGGGGGCGTATTAGGGACAATGTCCCACATCGGAAGTTGAGTAGGATCTTAAGTGGTATATATAAGATATGGACTTCTCCACCTATTGCCAATTGGTTTTAGGTTGGAATCCCACACTCTAATACTAAATGGCCGGAAACTTATATGAAGGGTTTGGGTCTTGTGCAGTATGACGACTCAAGACCTACTCTGGCAGGCTGAGCATAGCCTGGTTAGACATACCAATTCATTAAAAAATGTACAATAATATAATCTCTAATAGTTTTGAATGATTTGACTGTTTGTTTGGGTCAAGAAGTCAAGAAAAAGGAAACACTGTAAAGATTTTTTTTTTAATTTCCATTTTTAGGTTATTAGCATCTAGGAAAAGTCAATATGGCATATAACATGACAATTTAACCTTTCTTTCATTTCCTTACAAAAATAGTCAACTATTTGTCACATAACAGAAATATTTGTGGAAGTCTCCTTGGTCTAGTGGTTGACCATGATTTCATTAAAACTTCTACATTAGGTATGTGATTTGATTCCCAAGTGTAATACTTATCGGAGGTCCAAATTTACAATTGTGCGGCAGTTGATTAACTAATGAATAACATTATTAGTTTTTCTTTTTTTGAGGCTAAAGAAGAAGTAGCCCAAAAATGTGGAAGGTAACACCAAATTTGAAACAATAAATTCAAATTTACGAGATCACAATAGTAATAAAAATTGGAGCACTTGTCTCACAAAAGAACAAAACAAAAAGCACAAGTACAGCATCCACATAAACAAGACTTCTTTGCAAATATATACAACTAGATAAGGCCCGCCTGTTTAGGCGGGTATAAGATACAAAAATAAATTTTTATCGATAGTATTTGAATATTGTATAGCAATCTATATATTTTTTTGATATTTAATTTAATAATTATTGGTTTAAACAAAATTTCAGTCTTATGCATTCTATTTTAATTATATACACTCAATCTTATCAATGATATTTGAATTCTAAAAAGTAAGCGACCATTATTCTATATTTAATTTAGTATCTAGAAAAGAAAAAGAAAAAATAAATTTCTATCTTACACCATTCAATTTTGTAATACAATTTAACTATCTATGTCATCATAATAAACTCGATTTAAATTCTACACACTTCATATTGAGTGATAACATTTTCATATCAATATAATATTTATGACATCAAATCTATATCCTAGTTAGTATTAAAAATAATTAACAATTAACAAAACATAATTAATAGGCCTAGGCATAATACCCAAAACCGAAGAACCGATCCAAAAAACCCGATCCGAACCCGAACCCAAAATTTTCAAATACCCGAACAGGTCTAAACTTCAAAACCCGAAAAACCCGAACCCAAACCCGAATAAGTATCCAAACATATCTCAAATATAAATATATATTAGTTATATTTATACTTATATATAGAAAATATTAGGATTTTTTGGATATTTTAGATATTTTTGTGTATTTTAAGATATATTCAAGCAAAACTACTCGTGTTGTTTTGGGAATTTTTAAAATTTTCAAGTAATTTAATAGATTTGCAGACAAAATTTGATATTTCAATATATAAATAAACTCGAACCCGAACCGAACCCGACCCGAAATCTTAAATTACCCGAACGGGTTCTAAACTTCTAAGCCCGAAAACCCGAACCCGAAATACCCGACCCGAATACCCAAACGCCTAGGGCTAATAATTAATAAAAAAATAGAAATCTACAAAAATATTTAGAAACCAAACATTGTTGAAAATATATGTTTTATATATGCCGTAATCTCGTAAGTTAATTTTACATCAAGCAAATTAATATTAAATGAGTTAAAATTAATAAATGAAAATATTCTCATTAAAAATAATTGAAAAGTTAAATCTTATAAGCTAAGCTATTTCTCTCAAAATGTTCTATTTTCACTTATGATTACATTAGTTAAAGACAAATTTGTTAATTTTCCTTTTGTTGAATAAATGTTAATTGTTTATAAATATATAGATATATAAATTAGTATATGTAAATTTGTTTACTTTTTTAAGATTTTCTATTTTCTTAAGAGAATAAAAAATTAAATTTTGAATGACACATGTAAACATCTGATCGTTTGACTTGACACGTGGCACGATCTTAAGAGTTAGTAACTTGTAAACATCTGATCGTTTGACTTGACACGTGCCACGATCTTAAGAGTTAGTAACTTTGAAAACCATACTTTATATAATAAGATACCTTGCACTAGGCACAGCTTTTGTATCAAAGCTCATGCTTATTTCAAAGGAACTATGAGAGTATGTGACTTAATTCTTACCTTTCATCGAGAGTTTTAGTAGTAAGACACTCTTTTAGTTCGATAACAACTTGGGACATACTTGATCTTTTTCTGAAGAAAGGTTTGGACAGAACGAGAGTTGTAAGCACCGTGGAGGTTAGGATCCATGATCCTGGTAATATTTCCGCTATTAAGCATGACTGTTGTCCATTCTGCTATGAGGGGCTTTTCGCGGGTTTGATTGGCTTGTGATAATAATCCCAAAACTATAGCAATCACTTGTTTACGCCATCCGACATGTTCTGTAATATCTTCTTTTTTATGAATGCAAAATTATATTCACCAAAAAAAGACTGTTTTACAATAAAATGCATCTTAAAAACCAAAATTTCTATAACCTTTTAGAAAGAGAATTACAGCATTGGAAAGGGAACTAGAGACTGTGAGTTTGGAACCAGAAATACATTCCCTCTTCATAAGAGCTCGTCAATGCCAAGGTACTCAACCGATTGCGGACACTTTTATCAACTATTCTCGTAAGCGTATGGCCCGGTGTTGATGTCTCTCCATGACGGCGACCATTTCGCTCCCGCCAGAGACTGTAAATGGTGATCTGAAAAACATACCTCAATGTGAAAGTGTCTAGATGGGTAGTGGACTTTGCCGAGATTAGAGGAATTATGGACCTCCAGCTTGTAGTAAACCTATGATCAAGGATGCCATGAGCTAGGGCTGATCACGGATGCCATGTTCTGTAATATCTAGCATGGCAAAAGAAAAGGAATAAGAAATATGCGTATTAAGTTAACAGATGAATATGAATGTGAAGACAAATTTCATGATCCGAGATTAGACTAATAATACTTACTCCAGGCTTTAGATGATTGCACCTTGGAGATTTAGAAAAGAAAAAGACCCAAAGCTATGTGGGTTCTAAGTTGTTGATGAAAGAATAAATTAGGTCTACAATTGATCTCCTTCAGTCATCTTTATCCATATTAATCTTTTCTTTGATTAACAGGTTATTAGATTATCCTACCATCTTGTGTGGTCACTCTTGTTCATCATGCACAAAAGCATCAATGGACAAGTTTCAAGTGGCAATTGTCTTATAATTGCTTCTATGGCCATATATTCATTAGTGGATCTGCTTTTCATTCTCAAGAAGAATTATCCTACCAATATGGCAAGTTACTACGCACAGTTTCAAACCACAAAATATCATACAAGGTAGAACACAAGATTAAAAGAGTGTTACAATTTTCCTCTCATGTTTAGTTGTCTCAAACAAAAATTAAAGCACTTATCTTACCAAAGAAGAATACCACACTCAGAAATTGATCGACGCAGTAAGACTTCTTTGCCAATACTACCTTGCACTAGGGACAGCTTTGGTATCAAAACTCATGCTTTGTTCAAAGGAACTATGAGAATCCATGCCTTGAGTTTTATTTTCAGAACGTATACACTCTTTTAGCTCGATAACAACTTGGGACATGCTCGGTCGTTTTTCTGATGAAGGGTTAGCGCACATCATTGCTAATTCAAGAGCTCTCCAGACAGAACGAGAGTTATAATCTCCTTGAAGGTTAGGATCCATGATTCTTGTAATATCTCCTCTATTAAGCATAAATGCTGTCCATTCTGTTATGTGAGATTTTTCTCGGGCTGGGTCAATCACACGTTGGTTTGTTATTATCTCCAATAACACAATTCCAAAACTGTAGACATCGCTCATTTCAGCTAACCGACCTGTTCTGTAATATCTGGAGAGGCAAGAATATGAGGTACAATTAATATGTGTTGGTTGTACCACTAATAGTAAGGACAACGTTCTAAAACTTTTGTGTCCATTTTCATTATAGGTCATTCCATATCTCTGGTATCCGGTTTGAGAGGCTGTAAGGACCTAAGCTCAGAACCTCTTAATAATTCGAAAAAAGAAAAATACTTACTCGGGGTCAAGATATCCAGGAGTACCAGCAACAACGGTTGAAACCTGAGATTCATCTCCGAGTTGGAAAGATCTTGACAGCCCGAAATCCGCCATTTTAGCAGTAAATTGATCGTCCAACAATATATTTGTACTTTTGACATCTCTATGCACCATCGATGGTCGACATCCAATATGTAAGTATTCCAGTCCTTTAATTTATCAGATCAGGAAAAAGCCTTTCGGTATTAATTCTGATTGTGTGATTATTTTAACTAATCTTAGTAAGAATCAGAAGAAAAACGTTTTAAACGAAAAATATCTAAACCTTCTAAATTTTAAAAACTATACTTTCATCCTTATAGAAAGTTTATGAAAATGTGGAATACTTTATTGCAACGATAAGAGCATATAGACGTTCATTAGTTTTACTTTAATTAACAATAAGAACAATTAGTTGACCAAAATTAAACAAACAAAAATAGTAATACTAAGAATATAGTACCATTTAATATTTCAATCATTTGTGCCCACTAATCCCACATAAAATATTTTGTGATAGTAAAAACACATGAATGTAATTATTTTGGGATAGTTCAAACCTAGTGCGGCATCGACGGCTATTTGTAGTCGGGTATTCCACTTTAAAACAGAGCCACCGTGTTTTCCTACAGTAGATTGTAAAATCACATATTCGCTTTTTTCTGTTAGAAGAAATATATGTATGTAACTGTTATACAATCTTTCACCTGACAAATGATGTTTTAAGTCTTTATTCGACATGTATTCATAGATGAGAGCCAAGTGATCTCGTTCATCACAATACCCTACAAGGCTTACCAAGTTTATGTGGTGAACTCTCAACAAAAGTTCGACCTGTACACCAAATTAACAACAACAAAAATTCACATGAAACACATTGGTTTAAGTTTAACATATATAAACTTACGAAGAGTTTACCTCAGCTTTAAACTCTTTATAGCCTTGTGTTGATGATTGGGAAAGTAGTTTAACGGCTACTTGTTGTGATGAACCATTTATATCACCATGATAAACGACTCCAAAACCTCCTTCGCCAAGTGGTCTTTGCAAGTTCTTTGTCATTTCCATAACCTCTGAGTAACTGAATCTTTTTCTTTTTGTCTCAATCGATGTATCAGATATACTGGTAGATGTAATGTTTTCACGCGGCGTATTTGATGACGGTGGTAGATCTGTAGAGAAATATTTAGTACAAGAATGATATTCACATATATATTGATTTGATCATGGTGTATGAGTTTCGGCGAATACCTTCCAAATTTGATGGCTTTTTCTTCTTAAATACAAAAATGAGAACTAGTACCACTAGAATGACCACCACAGCCGAAGATACTAATGCAACAATCATTACTGGGAATTTCTTCTTAGTGATGACACATGAACCAGGAAAACACCGAATCTGTTCATCAACACTACATAAAAAAGGGACTGATCGTTTAGGATTTTGACTGCATGTGGTGAAGGATTTTAAATGAAAATGCATGGGTGGAGTTTCTTCTTACGATAACTTCAGTCCATCCTTTTCTCTTTTAAGAAGAGCTTGTGGGATTGAACCATTCAGATTGTTCTTGCTCAAGTTTCTATGAAACCACAAAAATATCATACATATAGGTGAACATGATCCCAAAGGAATGCTATAACTAAATATGTCATGAGAAACTTACATGAATGACAGAGACTTCATACTAGCTAGAAATTCAGGAACTCCTCCGGTCAAATTGTTATTTGACAAATCCCTGAAGTTTGTAAGAATCAAAAGTCGCTTACTCGCTTACATACTCGAGGTAATTATTATCATGCATACTTACAATTTGTCAAGGTGGGTAAGATTTTGAATTCCAGCTGCAATATTTCCGGTTAAGCCGGTTGAAGACAAGTTCCTAGTTACAGAAAAATAAGTGTGATGTAGGTAGAAAATGTTTGTTATAACAAAAAAGATAAAAAGTTTGTGCTATTTAAATATCTCACAATGAAGTGATTCTTGGTAGTGTTAATGCATCTTTGCTGTTGCAATCCAGACCCTCCCAGATAAACTTTTGTGGGACGCATGGATCTCCTTGCCATGTGATTCTATTCAATTCATAGGTTGCTTTGATATCTTTGATAGCAACAACTGTCATAAAACACAACAATAAATATGTTAGATTCAGCATAAGAGATATTTTTATGTATATGAACCTTGCATTGGTTACTAACGTACCATCAGTTTCATTTGTTTCCAACTGTGGAAAATTTACCACCGTGTAAAACTCGATGGCATTGATAAGAGGTGGGTGAGTAGAGTTTTTAGTTCTTTTTAGCTCTAAGTTGCATTTTCCTCCTGGGCAAGTAACTGGAGTATTGGTTTGAATTGTCGTGATATTCAGATATTCAGGGATAAAAGCTTCGTACGCAACTTCTCCACTCCATAAAATGTCAAACTCTCTAGATTCATTGGCCTGTAGTGACTGAACCTCAGAGAAGTGGAGGTACACGTAAAGTTCGTCAGTAGGAGAATCGAGCTCCTCGGTAAATCTAAACGGTGCACTATCATTTGCAGGTATTGCTGCGGTCATAAGCACATTCTTCGGCACAAGATAACCATTGGAGTTGTTCGGTTTGAGAGTGGTCCAAATCTGCTTCCATTCTGAATCAAAGGTTGGTTCCCATATTCTGTCCTTGACGTCTTCTGGATACCTGTGCTTCATATAACAAAACAAATCTCATCAACGAGGAACAACCAAAAATAACTCAATATCATCTTAAAGCAGACTTACGCGATAACGGATTCTGAATTACTAAGATAGTACCGCCTGAAAGTTTTCAAGGAACCCGAACCAGTGAGGTAAGAATCATTATCTAGAGGCCTTAGTTCCAAGAGTGATAAGAATGGCGTCGACGTGTCTGTTTTAACAAGACACACGTCTAAAGAATTTGATCTTGGGATGTAATTGACCTCCTCAACCACGCCAGATAAATATTCTCCCGCGTCTAGTGTTGTCCAGAAGTTAGCGCCAATGTATAAATCAAACTTAGGACTAATATTAAGACCGTCATAATTTCCATATAGAGCTGTAGCTCTAATCATATAAGTTTTCCCTTGCTTCACAATAAGATTGTAACAATTGCGTTTTCCATCTGGAAAGTATCTCAACGTCATGTATGACTTTAGAGTCGTGGCCTCAAAACTTTTATCAACTTTACCGATTTTTCCACTTTGAATAAAGCTTGAGTCTGATGAAAACCGTAGTCCAGTAAACGGCTCGATATATGGTGACACTTCATTTGGGGGTAAACCGCAATCCAAACTGATGAACCCTATTAAGAAGATATGCAAGAGATCAAATAATGGTCACTAAACAAACAGAAAAATAAAGCGTTGGTTAGTGGAACAATGGTGTCTTTAAGTACAAGTAAAGTTAACACCCAATTTCTTTATAGGGTCATTTTTCCATATATTTTCATGTTTTTTTTTGTTTTTTTCTTTCTTCTGTATCTCTCTATATATAATTTCTTTTGATTTATCTTTAGACATTGACTATACTTCTAAGTTTAGATATATAAATACGTTGTAAAAAAATATGATAACATGCATATTTCATACTACTTTGATTCTCACCCATATAAATTTATATTCAAAAAGGGCTCAATTATGGAGTTTGTAGAAATAAATGACATTATTCTTAATTTCTTAATTTTGAAAAGAAATCTAATAGCAATACATATTTAAAAAAACAGAATCAGAATATATTTCTAAAGAATTTTTTTTTTTTGGTACGATTAAATTTATGAACCCCGTAACAAATATTTCTTGTTCCACCAATGCTAATGATCTGCTGTCCAATTGGTCACTAAGTGATTTAAAAAACTATACAGAATACTTTCTAGAGATAGTTGATCAAAATAATCATACATGAGAATAAAATATTATAAGTTATCCATCAATTATTATCATAAATAATCATTTCACTACCGTCAAATTTGTAAAATTGAGCCTCACGCAACAAGGAGTTCAATTGTATCAATTTAAAGTAATGTATGTGGCCGTGAAAACGTTTATAATATACTATAAGAATTTTAATGTAATTTTTCTGAATTTATATGATTAATCTTTATTCTCCAGAGTTAAAAAGTAAAATTTTAAAACTTGATGAGTTAGATGGTTCTTTTGTACAAAACCCTAGAATCATCGTTATATTACCACATTTTTGGTCTTAAGACGCATATTTTGCGGAAAATCTCAATTCCACATTTTTGCAAAAAAAAAACAAGATTCTGTAGTTTTAGTGAAAAATTACAGCATAAAACACAGAATTACACAACTTTTTTGAGAAAATATTATTCTACAATTTTCAGGCCAAAACATAAAATTTACAATATGGCTGAAATCTCACAACTTTAGGTAGAAGATGCAAATTCAAGATTCGTTTATTTTGTTGTAAGACAATCTTATAATTTCCGCTAGCTATAGAAACGCTATAAACATATCTCAATAATGTGGATACATACCTTCTTGATCTTCTTCAGCTTGAACAAGGTTAGAAATAGCGAAAGTTGCAATAATTAGTACGACCAACAAAACCGAATGGGGAAACTCCATATCCTCTTACTTTCCAAGCAAAATCAAGAAAGACACGGTCCCAAGTTCTGAACCATAAATGAAGTTTATATAAGCAATGGCGCCACACAATTCCTTTAGACATTTCAAGTAAAAGCCGTACCAAGACAATAATCCTCAAAAAAACGTGAGGACATGTCAGTTTCTACAAATAGAAGTTTAACTGTAGATTTAAGTTTCTTGGAAAGTTTCTAATGGGAAATATATTTTTTATTTATTAGTTTATTAGTCAGAAAATGTTCAACTTGTTCATTAAATTTAAAGACCCTATCAATGGAGAGGATAGTCGATTTTACCAACCAACACGGCTAGTGCCGAAATATTTAAAGTGAGATATGCCTTCCGTTGACTTGAATTGTTCCGATCGATGTTTAAATCTGTCTAGACTCTAGAGGGTGTCCACTCCGATTTCACTTTGGTTCAAGATTGAAGTTAACTTGTTTATGAATTAGGATGTTAGCATGCGACATCCAGATGATATTCATTTTAACTGGTTTAACATATATATGCATTTGAATGTTGCACTTGGATTCGAAATTAATTGTTTTGAGAGTGATTTTCTGCCTACCAAACGAGACCACTACAACACATCAATCAAGAAAATTGGCCGAGATTTTTCTATAGAAAGATGGCAAAATCCTCGGCCTCCCGAAAATACAAATATGCCGTCTGTTTCGGCGGCTCGGCCCGTATAATAGTGTTTTCGGGAGACAAGTCCTAGAACCACTTCTCATAACCTTCCAATAGAGAGACCACTTCCAAATCACCAGAAGCAGACAAAGTAATTTAATCTACTTGTACGGAGTAACGGGGGGATGTCCGCATCATAAACATGCGGAGCACGCCCTCTCGACCAAGGTGATATCCAGTCAGAGACCAAACATATTGCCCAGGCCCCAATACAGTCAGATCACTTCACTATACTGCTAACTAAAAGCACTTTGTAATCGTTGACCTAGGTCCTACGACAAGTCGACAAGATGTAATGGCATCAACCTAGGCCAGGTAACGCTTCTCTAAAAAATATTCCTCTCGCCATATCAAAGAGCTTAGAAAGGGTAACCAAATCCTTGGAGGATGATCGAATCAAAAGAGAATGATTATGGGATCTAGGATTGGAATCCCATTCAAAAACTGTTTTCTAATTGAATGTGTAGACTATTTGATCGATTTCGGATAACAACTTGACGCACACCTTTGCATAAAAATCACAAAAAAACTTTTACATGTTTGAAAATGGTATATATTCAAGTCTATGACCACCCGAAAGTCAACTCCCTCTTAACGTTTCTTCATGCGTCATGGTTATGAATATTAAACCTCAAAATATTTTGCAGATTGACAAGTTCAATGGAAAAGAGTCTAGTTAAGCAAGTTGTGTTTTGTAAATTAAGGAATTAGCAAATCCATTTGATTGTGCCAATCAAAATCTCTACTCAAGGTTGTGATAAGACCTGGTCGTATACGCATGTACGGCATGCATGAAGACTTTTCGCGTACTTTTAAAATATATTAATCTTGTGACGTTGGATGTTTCACTAGAAGACATCATTGCTCACTCCTTCATTTGGTTTTCTTGAAACAACTATTAACTCCATATTCACTCATTTTCTCATATCGTTGACTTTAGCTTGGTTTAATTGGTGTCCATATTAGAGAAGCTTAATTTGTGTGTCCTTACATTTAGTATATAAGTGAAACGTAAGTATATAATTGTGTCGATCCTTTTCTGCGTGTATTGTGATCGGAGGAATCATGAAGAATCTTTGTTGGGTTTTTCTGTCGCTGTTTTGGTTTGGAGTTTTCCTCATCATTCGTTTTGCTGAAGGACAAAATCAAGAAGGTATGTACGTCTAAGTTTCTATAGAAAGATTATTAGTAAACTATAAGATAACTCAGGAGAATACAACATGATTTTTAGTTCGCCCGAACAAACTTAGTAACATCACTTTTTAGAAAGTTTTCGTTAGGCATCTCTATAGAGCCGGCCATAGTAAGTCTTACCACTTTTATTTTACCGTACGTTACTCTTTCCCCCGGCTATACACCCACGCATGACCACCACTCATATGTTTCATTCTGAACAGGTTTTATCAGTTTAGATTGTGGCTTACCTCTAAATGAGCCACCTTACATAGAATCGGAAACCGGAATACAGTTCTCATCAGACGAGAATTTCATCCAAAGTGGAAAGACCGGTAGAATCCCGAAAAATCTTGAATCGGAAAATTTAAAACAGTATGCAACCCTACGATACTTTCCAGATGGAATACGAAACTGCTATGATCTAAGGGTGGAAGAAGGGAGGAACTACCTTATTAGAGCTACATTTTTCTATGGAAATTTTGACGGGCTTAATGTTAGCCCTGAATTCGATATGCATATCGGTCCTAATAAGTGGACAACAATAGATTTGCAAATAGTGCCAGATGGTACAGTGAAGGAGATCATTCACATTCCAAGATCAAACTCTTTGCAAATTTGTCTTGTTAAGACAGGGGCAACTATACCAATGATATCAGCTTTGGAATTACGACCTTTGGCGAATGATACTTACATCGCTAAATCTGGTTCCTTGAAATATTATTTTCGCATGTATCTTAGCAATGCCACCGTTCTTCTTCGGTACGTATTCAACTTCAAATCATAACTAGTCTATATATCTTAAAATATTATATGTACATGATCTATGCATTTAAATGATAAAGAATTTATTGTTACCAATACTAAGAGAAAATTTGTGAGTTGTGATAGGTACCCGAAAGATGTTTATGATCGTTCGTGGGTTCCATATATTCAACCCGAATGGAATCAAATTTCAACAACTTCAAATGTGTCCAATAAAAATCACTATGATCCACCACAAGTTGCTCTTAAGATGGCCGCAACGCCTACAAATCTTGATGCAGCACTGACAATGGTTTGGCGTTTGGAGAATCCTGATGATCAAATCTACTTGTACATGCACTTCTCGGAGATCCAAGTCCTAAAAGCCAATGACACTAGAGAATTCGACATTATATTGAATGGAGAAACAATTAACACTAGAGGTGTTACTCCTAAATATCTTGAAATAATGACCTGGCTTACAACAAATCCTAGGCAATGCAACGGAGGTATCTGCCGAATGCAGTTAACAAAAACCCAAAAATCGACACTTCCACCTCTACTTAATGCTTTTGAAGTTTACTCAGTTCTCCAGCTTCCACAATCTCAGACAAATGAAATTGAAGGTATCAAACTAAAAGAGACAGTTATTTTATCATTTTGTTTTGTTATAAGTTCTTCCATATCGATGAAAACTAATTCATTAAATATTTTTTTCGCATCGATCAAATTTTATGCTAGTGGTTGCTATCAAAAACATTAGAACTACTTATGGACTGAGTAGAATCAGTTGGCAAGGAGATCCATGCGTACCGAAACAATTCTTGTGGGATGGATTGAATTGTAACATCACAGATATATCTGCACCACCAAGAATAATTTCTTTGTAAGATTTAACTATGTCACACACACTTTTAAAATTACTAAATTATCATGCTTATATATAATCTAAACTTATAATTTGTTTATTATAACCAGAAATTTATCATCGAGTGGCTTGAGTGGGACTATAGTGTCTAACTTTCAGAATCTGGCGCATCTAGAAAGTTTGTAAGTATTGTTAGTACGTGATTAATTAAAGCAGCATGTTTATTTTTTTCTTTTCTACAGATATTTGATATATAATTACAAAGCATATATGGGTTCATTGTTTTTCACATCCCAGGGATTTGTCAAATAACAGTTTGAGTGGAATAGTGCCCGAGTTTCTAGCCACTATGAAATCATTGTTGGTCATGTAATAAATTTTCTCGATTTATCTACTAATTACGTTCACACAATCATTTTTGTGTACACATGAATTTTCCTCTACTTCGACAGAAACTTGAGCGGGAATAAACTTAGTGGTGCAATTCCTCAAGCTCTTCGCGATAGAGAAAGGGAGGGGCTAAAGTTAAAGTAAGAAAGATTCTCACATGATTTTACTCTATAACTAACCATGCATTATCCCAATTCCCAACTTGAAATATGAATTCAAATATTTTAAACTTCTCGTATGTAGTGTTCTTGGAAACAAAGAGCTTTGTCTATCTAGTACATGCATAGATAAGCCAAAGAAAAAAGTTGCGGTAAAGGTTGTTGCACCAGTCGCTTCCATTGCCGCTATCGTTGTTGTGATCCTCCTTTTTGTATTCAAAAAGAAAATGTCATCAAGTATGGAGTATTTACAACAACTTCTTAAATCAAGAAACAGTCATATATTACTATATTTTAACTATATATACTTACATTTGCTTTACATGTAGGAAATAAACCTGAACCGTGGATCAAGACCAAAAAGAAAAGGTTTACTTATTCAGAAGTTATGGAAATGACTAAGAACTTGCAAAGACCTCTTGGGGAAGGGGGGTTTGGTGTTGTTTATCATGGCGATCTAAATGGCTCAGAGCAAGTAGCTGTCAAACTACTATCCCAAACATCAGCACAAGGCTATAAAGAATTTAAGGCAGAGGTACAATATGTTTTAACTGTTCCACATATAATTAAGTGTTAAGCAAAACAAAATGTAATTATTTTATGTTTTGTTAAGCCAATGTTTGTATGTCTGTGTGTGTTTGCTTTACATTGCCGCCAGGTTGAACTTCTTCTTAGGGTTCACCACATAAATTTGGTCAACCTTGTTGGATATTGTGATGAACAAGATCACTTTGCTCTCATCTATGAATACATGTCTAATGGAGACTTACATCAACATTTATCAGGTGAACACATATATAACTCATTTGAATCTTTTATGGATTACCAAATGAAGATAATTAATTAAAAAATGGTTGATTTAATGGTTGTATTCTGTAAAAAATCTACGATTTCACATAATGCTTAGTGTAGCTTTATGATGATATTACAAACTTTTGATGTAGGAAAACACGGTGGCTCTGTTTTAAATTGGGGTACTAGATTGCAAATAGCTATCGAAGCTGCATTAGGATTAGAATACTTGCATACTGGATGCAAACCAGCAATGGTGCATAGAGATGTCAAAAGTACAAATATATTGTTGGATGAAGAATTCAAGGCCAAAATTGCGGATTTTGGACTGTCTAGATCGTTTCAAGTAGGAGGCGATCAATCTCAAGTTTCAACAGTTGTTGCCGGTACTCTAGGATATCTTGATCCCGAGTAAGTATATTAAACATTTTGCACCATGTTCAAGTATGTTACATTTATTCAGTGGTTAAAGAAATGTAAATTATATGAATCACACTCCATTTTCTTGCCTTTACAGATATTACTTAACAAGTGAGTTATCCGAGAAGAGTGATGTCTACAGTTTCGGGATCTTGTTACTAGAGATTATCACAAACCAACGAGTGATTGATCAAACCCGTGAAAACCCTAACATAGCAGAATGGGTTACATTTGTGATCAAGAAAGGAGATACTAGTCAAATTGTGGATCCTAAACTTCACGGAAACTATGACACCCACTCTGTCTGGAGAGCTCTTGAAGTAGCAATGTCATGCGCAAATCCTTCTTCAGTCAAACGACCAAACATGTCTCAAGTAATCATCAATCTTAAAGAGTGTCTTGCATCTGAAAACACGAGGATAAGTAGGAATAATCAAAACATGGACTCTGGTCATAGCTCGGATCAGCTTAATGTGACTGTGACCTTTGATACTGATGTGAAGCCTAAGGCAAGATAGTATATACGTGGATCTTCTCTAATGTGACATAAACCAAACCTTTCGATGTATAACTTTATGTTATTAGTTAACCATTGTGAAATAATTTTGTTTTATTTACTTGTGTTAAATATGAATATTACCCGTTCGTAATATATATATATATATATATATATGTGAAATGTTATAACGATTTTTTTTGTTCTATGATGATTTAATTTCGTTAGTAACGGTGAAAAGAATTTGGCGCTATATTCCTCAATCCGTGGCGCTTATTTGAAATTTTCATAAACTTTCACTTACAGGCATCACGGGGATCGACAATATTAAGCGTCGATAAAATTAAATCAACGGCTAATAAGTAATCTCATTGTTCACCCGGATCGTTATCTGCAACCGTTAGATCTAAAAACACATCTGACGGTTCAAATCAATTAGATCCATCTTGTATATAAATGACATCTCCTCTTAACAAGATTCTCAAATCATCTCAATCTCAATTAAATCTTCAAATCGAAAAGTTTCCGAAGAAAAATTCAGGTTCCTTTAGAAAATGTCAGGTCGTGGAAAGGGAGGCAAAGGTTTGGGCAAAGGTGGAGCCAAACGTCATAGGAAGGTTCTGAGAGACAACATCCAAGGAATCACTAAACCGGCGATTCGGAGATTGGCTCGTAGAGGTGGTGTTAAACGTATTAGTGGTTTGATCTACGAGGAGACACGTGGCGTTCTCAAGATCTTTTTGGAAAATGTTATCCGTGACGCCGTTACTTACACTGAGCACGCTCGGAGGAAGACGGTGACTGCTATGGATGTTGTTTATGCTCTTAAGAGACAAGGAAGAACTCTCTATGGATTCGGTGGTTGAGGATTTTAGTGTTTTAGAGTGTTGTCTAGGATTTGCTTTAGTGATTTCATTTTGGAATTTCAGATCGATTTGTATTCGCGTTTGCGTTGTAATGTTGTTCCGGATAAATATTCACGGTTGCGTTTTGATATACTGGCTTGCGTTTGCGTGAACGAACATAATATTTTAAACCGGAAAAACGCTTTGCAATCCATATTGTTAAGAGAGAAACGACATGAGGTTTGTTCATAATAGCGGAGAGATTTGTTGATTATGTGGACGGGAAAAAAACTCAAAAATACTGCCATTTATTTTTAATTTGGACGTTTAATACTTTTAGTATTTAATTTAGAAAAAAATACCTTCGTTAATTTTGGTTGCCTATTAAAACTTTCGGTTTTAAAAAAATTGGTATAATTGTACTTCCGAGTTAACTTCCGTCAACTACCCTAACGGAATCGTTAACTATGGTCAAAACTTAAATCATGGTAATTAAATATATATACAATCGCTTTTCTTGACAATACTAATATGTTGTCGTAGTCAAATGGTTAAACATTGATTTAGTTTTCTTTTGGGTCTGGGTTCGAGTGGCGCCTCCTCCAAAGACGTTTTTTTATTTTTATTTTTTTCTAAAAACTGTTTCTTCTTCAAAATTCATTATCTTTTTATTGTAAACCCTAGATATTTAGCATTGCAATTGAGGAAATTTCTGATTACGCTCTTTTAGTTTTCACAATTGAAAAATAAGAAAATCTAGGATTTAACCTCAATTGAAAGAAGAGAGAAAAATAAGTATTGGCTCAATTGAAATTAGAAAAACCCAGATGAATTTGAGGAGATTAGATCAAAACCCAAATCTATTTAATTCTTCAATTGCTTCCATTGTTAAGTAAATCTGTCAGAAACTTGAATAAAAAAGACAAAAAGGCTGAGTAGCGAAACCATAGATATGGTGATTGAGTGAAAAGAGTAACTGAGAAGAAGAGTCGAGGAAGAAGATGAAAAAAAAACAGCAAAAAAAAAAACGTTTAAAAAGAGGTAGGTGGTTTCGAACACAGGCTCAAGAAAAAATTAATAAAGTGTTTAACCATCTGACTACAGCAACATATTCGTATAAACAAGAAAAGCGATCGTATTTATTTACATAATTAACATGAGTTAAGTTTTAACCATAATTAACAATTCCGTTAGTAAACTCGAAGATAAGATTATACTAACTTTTAAAAAAACGAAAGTTTTAATAAGTAATCAAAATTAACTAAAGTATTTTTTTTCCAAATTAAATACTAGAGGTATTAAACGGAAAAATTAAAAATAAATGACGGTTTTTTTAGGTTTTCTAATCCGTAATTGCTCGCATTTGATGGTTATTCATACGAATATAAAAAGTTCTCTAGCTACAAAAGAACGAGACTTGAGAAAAACGATTACCCACTTTTTCTCCTATAAATGGGCCTAAGCCCACAAATGATATATGGCTTGGTTCGTTTAGGCCCATCTTTGTCCATTGACAAATACGGAAGCAATGGCCTAATCATGCAAAATGGATATTAGTCACAAAATAATTTGTATGAAATTACTATATTAGTCCAAATCAAACAAACTAATTAACCAAACCATCATAAAATCAGGTTCGAAGCCCATTTTGCTCTTCTTGAATATATTTTCTACATTAGCCAAAATGTGTATGAGTTTTAATTCTTATCACAATCAGTTGATGTGTTATTATCTTCAGGATCGACTGATTAGGTTATATAGTAAGCAGGATTTTGGGTTGACCGAACAAGTTCAGTAATCTGATTAGGTACATTAATCGAAATGTTTCAAATTAGCTACACATAATTTTGTTATAAATCAGTCAAATTTGTTGTCAAAATTTTCTTTCTTTTTTTGGTCAGTCAAATCTTTCCTTTATTATGCCAAAAATTATGATTATTATTAATGACTATGAAAAAAATATTCTTGACTATATTGATGAAACACATGTAAATATTTCCTTTATCATACACAAGACAATTGTTTACTTAATGACATGTTAAGGAGAAAGTATGGAAGTCACGTTAATTAATTGAGTCATACTTTTTCAGTCAATAATAATCGTTGCCAAAAATAAAAAAAGATATATTATTACCACAAATCTCTCTCCATAATTACTCACACTACAACTTGTTAATTTTATCTAGCAAAAACCAACATTCACAAAAAAAAAAAAAAAAACATTGGAGAGATTCGGCCATGGCATCGAAATGCATAGGTGATTGTGTAAACATCAAAAACAATGCCATTTGTGTCCGGCCTGGTAGAACTCACGCCAAAATTCACAAGTGGCCGATGGCTGAGGTAGAGTTCGTACAGTCTATCAGCCAAGACGGTAGTCCGCGTCGTACTACGGCGGTGGAAAGTTTATCTTGTAGGCAAATGTATCTTAGGAGCTATACGTTCTCAAGAAAAGAGGAGAACGAAGACGGTGGCGGAGGAGCAGGGAGGAAGAAGTTGGCGAAGAAAGATATGAGGACGAGTAAAAGGGCGTCACTTAAGGGATTTGTGGTCCGATTCACATGGAAATGTTTGTCTTGTACTTGCCCTAATAAGTTTGATCTTAAACAGTGAAGTAATTTTATCAATAAAGAGAAGAATAATAAGAGTTTTTTTTTTATATTATCATTTTGAATTTCAATATCAATGAATACTTGTACATCTTTATCAGGTATTAACTACATAATTACCCTCGTATACACATGGACCGTTTCTAATATACATATATGTGCTTTGGATTTCAATTATTTATTTATTTATTTTTATTTTGTGCAAACATACTTGTTTTCATTCCTTAAATCCAAAAAAAAAGAAAAAAAAGAAAAGAGGATAGAGCTACCTACTACAAACCCGAATATAGACAAGCTAGATAGCAACATGCCACATGCGAGATCATGGTACCGTGAACAGTTTGTAAATTTTAGAATTAGTGACTATCAAAAGATCTTGTGACATTTAGAATGAATAGCAGTGTCTAAAGTAATATTAAGAGTTGTATGTGTTAGTAAGTTTCCTTGTGAAACACTGCCTTTTTTCTGCTAAGAGTGAGAGATAAGGTTCACCACCTAATTAACTTTGAAAATATATACATCTCAAAGACTCTAAAAGCTGACTCTATAAAGTGAAAGATTAGGTACAAAACGATTTAATAAAGATGAAGAAATGTGACACATGTTACGTGAATTTTTTACCATTCTTCTTTCAACATAAATGAATCAGAAAATCAGAAAATGAGAGCGAGATATATATAAGTAGGAATAGAGAAGATTTGAGAATGCATGAGGGATATGAGGAAATATTATAGGGATATTGGAGAAATTCTCCTTTGTGATTAATCCTATTTTCTTTTCTTATGAAAAACTTAGAAACATTACTGAGAAAACTTTCATAGCTAAAAGTTGAGAAAACTTCTCAACTTTTTTCTCTGACTTGGTATTTTTGTATCACAAAATAAAAGTAAGAAATGATATGGATAAGGATTTTCTATGAATATATATTTAAGCTAAACCCAACTTCATCACGAAAAAATAAGGAAAACAGTTCACACTAGAAGTTAGAAGTACCCTCCAAAAAAGCGACCATGGCCTCAAAGTGCATAGATGATTGTGTAAACATCAAAAGAGACTCCATTTGCGTCCGGCCGGTTATGACTTACGCCAATCTTTACAAGTGGCCGATGGCGGAGGCCGAGTTCGTACGGTCAATCAACCACGACGGAAGCCAGCATCGCACCACGGTGGTTGACAGCATATCTTGTAGGCAGATGTACCTTAGAAGCTACACATTTTCAACAGAAGAGAACGAAGAAGACGGTGATGGAGGTGATGGCGAAGCAGTTACCCGGAGACACAATCAGAGTTGTTTTCGAGGAGGAGGAGGGAGAAAGAAGGCGGCCAAGAACGCTATGCGGAATAACAAAACATGGTCGTGTAGGACGTTTGTTTTCAGACTAGTACGGAAATGTTTGTCTTGTGCGTCCACTACTAAGGTTACTAATATTGATTGATCACTATGAGGATAATAAAACAGTTTTCTGAAATTGTTTTAAAGTTCAAGACTTGGTCGTGGTGAAAGAAAGAAACAAACCAATGGAACCGGACAAATACTGTTCCAAGACAAAAAAAGAAAACTGAAATAGATTAAGATCAAACAGTTTCTTAAACCAAACAAGAACCATGAAAAACTCTGTTTTAACTTCTAAACTTACAATACAATTGAAACAACAAGAGTGTTAAACATCCATATAGTAAAAAGAACAAACAAATTTCAGACAATTTCAAAATGAACATCAATAAAATACAAACTCAGGATAAGGGAGAGAGGAACAAAATAAGGTAAATTTTCAAAGTAACCGTTTAATCACTGATGAAAAATCTGCAGTAGAAACAGATCAAGCAAAGACAAAGATCCTATCTGAAAATAACCTGATGCTTTTTTCCTGGTTACATACTTTGCTTGCTCTGTTTCTATCAAAAAGATCAGATCTTTGGCTTTTCTTGGCACTGCATTGCTCAAATCTTTCACTATCTTCCTTCAGATTTCACCAGTTGTGAGAATACTTTACTCATGGAAACGCCAGAGAGATCATCAATACTAGATTCCTCGAATCGCCCCGCTGTGCCCGGAACGTTAACACTAGTGTCTCCCTGACTGAAATTATTGATCTGCGGAGGTAATTCACCAATCATATTCGTGCTATTATCTTCTGGTTCACCATCAATGACTGCTTCTTGAAGCTGCAGAGCGTATTCAAGATTCCACAACACATCTCCCATAGATGGCCTATCAACTCCATAATCCGCTAAACATTTCTCACCTGTTTCCGCAAATTTCCTTAACGAATCGGGTCTGATATTTCCGCGAAGCGACTGGTCGATGATCTGATCCAGTTGCCCTTTCTTCTGCCATTTCATAGCCCATTCTGCAAGATTCACCATCTCTCTTGGAAGTGTTGGGTCTATAACAGGTCTAGCACATAAAACCTCGAAGAGAACAACTCCGAAGGAATAAACATCGGATTTATCTGTGAGCTGTTGCCTTCTGAAGTACTCGGGGTCAAGATAACCAAAACTTCCTTTGACAGCAGTACTTACATGAGTCTGATCAAGCTCGGGTCCAGTCTTGGACAGTCCAAAGTCTGCAACTTTAGCCATGAAGTTCTCGTCAAGCAATATGTTTGCAGATTTCACGTCTCTGTGAATGACCGGTTTCGAGTCACCCGTGTGAAGGTAATGCAAGCCTCTAGCTGCACCAATGCAGATCTCAAGCCGTTGTTTCCAAGTCAAGCTAGGTAGACCTGAGCCATAAAGATGACTCTTTACCGTTCCATTCTCCATATACTCGTAAATTAGTATCATCTCATTGTTCTCGTCACAATAACCGATCAGAGAAACCAAATGGCGGTGACGAAACTGAGATAACATCTCGATTTCTGTCCTGAATTCCGCAAGCCCTTGCTGAGATTTTGGGTTCCCTCTTTTCACAGCTACCTTTGTACCGTCATTAAGCTCTCCTTTGTAGACTTTACCAAAACCGCCTACACCGATGTTGCGGCTCTCGTCAAAGTTATTTGTAGCGTCTTTAACCGCTGCAAAGGGAATACGGTAATTGGCATTGGTAGTTATACTTGTAAGCGTAGTTCCATTGGAGTATTTGCTTCCCATCGAAGTTCCATTTATCGAAAACGGCATCCAAGTCTTTGAATGACCGTCTTGGCCACGTTTCCGCTTCTTATACAACACAAAGCAACTTCCCAAGAAGACTACCGCGAGCAACGAACCAATGGCTGAACCTACAATCAACCCGAGATTACTCTTACTGCTTGAACTACTACCAGGCACAAATGTCCCAGTGCTTAACTGACCCTTAGAGTTATTCATCTTCATAATCTCCAATCCATTCACAATCGCGTTTGGATAATCGGTGTGAACAGTCGACGGACCGATGCTCACACGGACTTTATTACTACCCTTTGGCGTCTGCGTGACAAAGTCCATCGAATATGCACCAGCCAAAGTGTTATCCACAAGAGTGCTAAGATCAATATCCGTAGCAGCAACCATTGAGTCAACATAAAGATTGAAATATAGCTGGTTTAACGACAAGCTAACGATATCGCAGAAATGAAAGCGGAAATAGTACTGAAAACCCGGGTCAACATCGAACTCCCAAGTCACATTGAAAATGCTATTCGGGTTATCAGCGGAATTCATCTCAGTACAACTACCATAGACAGTTCTTGGAGCAGAGTCCTCTGTTGCATAACCTGGAACAAAGTTAACAGTTGAAAACTTAGACATACTCTTAGCTAAATTCTTCTCAAGCAGAAACTCCGAGTCAGGCACCCAAGTTCTCGTTAACGTATCGTTGTTAGACGCAACAAGCGGACCACCCATGTTGACTCTATGAATGGTTTCAAGACCTTGCATTGACATATCCGGAAACTGCGCAGGGTTGCCTACAAACCTTGGACTACCAGTAATCAAAGTATCTGGAATCGATATAACCTCGATAGCATTCACAAACGCAAACGAACCACTAGAGGGAGTAAAGGTGAGCACTAAATCATTAGTAGTCACGTTCAAAGAGTACTCTTTGACAACTTTTGAACTCGTAACAGTGAAATCACTCAAAAGGACATGACTTTGTGAAGAAACCGCGAATTTAGCTGAACCCATTTTGAAGTTTTGGTAGTCAAAAGGATTGAAATAGAGACGAACCCAATGACGACCACGAGTGACCGAGAATTTGTAGCTAGAGACTTCGGTGAAGACTCTTGCCGTGTGGTAAATGTCTGAGCCAGAGTTACCGCCTACGCTTGCGAGAATCTCTTTGGACGAAGTAAGTAACTTCGAAGAGAGCTTATCAGACAGAAAGATTCGACCCATTAGTGTTCCATTGGTTGGTGATCCACAGTTGATCAAGTAATTATCCACAGGTGTGAATCCATGGCAGATACAAAGCAAGATCGAAATCGTTGAAATCAAGATGAAAGTTTCAAACTTTTCAATACCCATTTTGACCCAATAGAGAATAAACCTGGAAATGGAACAGATCGGGGAAAAAGAATCAATCAACAAGATTCAAGAAATTAGGGTTTTATAACATGAACTTGAAACAAAGCAAAGATGGAAACTTTTCTAAAAAAACAATAAAAGTATTTACCTTTAAGACAAGAGATTTAGTATAGAAGTAACGGTCCCATGAAAGGAGCTGATTCAGGTAATGAATAGATCAAGTAACCGAAAAAAAACTCAGATTTTGAGTTTTTGGGTTTTGTATAAAATATAGCAAAATCTGTACTTGTATTAGAGAGTAGAATCTCGCGAAGAACAGATTGGTTATAGAAGTTTTGATTCTTTGTGAACTCTGCAAAAAAATGAACTCTGGTCTATTCAAGAGAGAAGGAAGAAGAAAGAATTTTCTGGCTGTATTATTTTTTTTTAGTAGAAAATAAGGAATTTCCAGAAAATGATTAAAATCGTAAATTATTCGTTGCATTTAATATGTCAATGGCAAAAAGCTGTTTTTTATTTTTCGTCGAAAATAGTAAAATATAAATATTTTTCTTTAAAATTGTTAGATATTTTATTTCAGGTGTATTCCTATGGTGGTGGTTTGCAACAAAGTCTTTGTTTGATGATATTATAATTTTTTGCGTGAATTTTGAAAATTTTATTATAGAATTCTCGACAATATCGATGAGGAGAGCACTTGAATTAATGGAAACCTCTTTGGGTTGTGTTCACTTTTGAATAATAAATTAAATTTTTGTCTATCTATATTTTTCTAGTGTTTGTTTTACTTTAGTTTTAGGAAAATTATAAGTAATCTAATACATAACAATCTTACTAAATCTTGGTCTTTTGCTATAGACTTTTTGAGTTCTATATGTCAAAATTTTGCCCAAAAGGTAGAAGATTATAAGGTTTTTGTATGTTTATGCATATCTTTTTGGGTTTGCAAGATTTTAAGACAATGACAACATTTAGTTTAACCACTCCATTATACAAGTACAACCATATGGAACATGACACATGTGATAATAATTTATTAATTTGGAAATGAAAGATCATACTAATGCACCTTGTGACATTATTCTTAAATAGAATTATTGCCTAACAAGACACCGCAACCAAATATATTAATTTTGTTTTAGTGGCTGGCAAAAATTGATAGATGCAATAGTGAAGTTTGGGAAATGATGATATATAGGATTAAATAAGTAACCAAGATTGGTGGAAGCCCATAGCCTAATTGTTAGCCCACGTCTATGTAAAGTGTTTTATCTTAGTCTTCTTCACATCTAAAGCTGAAAGTTAAAAACGAAAGATTTCTACTTTATATGTTGGATATTTTTCATTTTGTGTCGGCAGCTTTGACTGGTTTCTCTTTTTAACCCAACATAGAAAAGTTATTCATTTCATGACTCAAATGCATAAGTTTTGGTAACTATTCTATCGGCTATCATATTTGTTAATGCACGAATTAAACAAGTACGAGTGAATCTCTAGGGAAGGTGAAGAATCCGTCTCTAAACCGCGAGCTGGGCTTGAAGTTGAATGACGACGGGCTGAAAAGTGAGAAGCGAAACGAGATGACGTGACTGAGGGATTTGGATGATTTTGACGAGCTGAGGCGTTCAGCGAAGAGGAATTACGAGCTGGGAGCGCGATCGCTTAATCTGTCTTGACGGGCTGACTTGTCGATTGACGAGCTGACTTGCCGATTGACGAGTTGACTTGCCTTGTTCTTTCTCCAAGTGCCAAAAAGTTGTCCTTCCCAAAACTTTCCATTCTTTATTTATACTCGTCCGTATTGTAAGGCACACAACGTGATTTTCCAAAAATAAATTTTGCGCAGCCAAACGTTTATCTTTGCGGGTCGGGTGTTAAACTAGTTAGGCGAATTCTTTCCTGCCGAATCTGCCCGGGTTTTAGTCACTGGGTTGGGCCGAAATTGGCGAAGCCCAATTTCACCCCTTAACAATATTACAAACTCTTGGTTGAGATTATATGAATAATTCACCGATATCAAAGGCCAAAAAATGGTTCTATCATGAAATCACTTATCATGGTTACTCTTTCTTGAAAAAATTATTAATAGAAATAATCATAGAACAAGGAAGAAAACTTGAGAAAAACATTCTATCAATAATACATAAGCTTTGTATCTCTTAGTCGACCTCCGAACCCTACACTAATTTCAACCTATGATTAGGACTTTGCTGATTTGCGGGCAAATCGGCTGAACAAATGGAATTTCCAACCACACATCGTTGAATATACATGAATCATGACTATATTGGTATGGTACAGACATATATTAACGTATCAATTGAAAATTTGGACGAATGTGATGTCAAAAAGACAAAAACAAAATGAACAAACGTGAGCCGTTTACTCTCAAATTCCTATAAATGGGCCCATAACAAACACAAAAACAGTTAACTCTAAAAAATGTCCATTCCACATGGAGTCAACCCCAAAAAAAGTTAGATCAAATTCACTCAATCAAATAAGTTGGAACAAACTCAAGTGTGAATTGTTCTTCCTAAATAATCAAATCTCATCCAATTTAGAAATCACTTGTACCCTTCCTAAAATATTTGTTTTTAATCTGTAAAATTTAATTCGAGCAATTGACCTAGTCAGTCAGGCAGGGCCGACTCGTTATATTTAGCTGCCTAAAGCAAAACCAAAAATGAAGCCCATTAACAAGTGCATCTACTAACTTAATTTGGTTTTAAGTTTCGAACAAGGGACCAGCCTAGTCGCGGACCAAACAAAATTGGCGTAAATGATTCTTATGTTGTTCATCAGGTTGATCATCATCAACATGGATCAGCCTAGTCGCGGGCGACCTGGAAAGTTATTCAAAATATCAAAATATTTGTCGTTGTGAAATTTTCTTGTGAATACTATCCCAAGAAAAAAACTGTGTTATCACATATATAGCTATATAAATTTTGTTGTTTCCAATTTAAATGATAAATTTGGCATCTTTCATCTTCCATCATCCTCGTCAGATCTTTCAATCATCATATAACAAACATCATATGCAATAATCAATAGTTGACTGAATTTTCCTATACTCATGCGTTGACAAACGATTGGTATTCCTAGAGAAATCTATACGTACAAACATAATGGGCCGGGTATGCTAGGAATTCAAAAATACCACAATCAAAAATACATTTCAACGTACGTTATGATAGTCAGCCAAAATCTCAAGTCACTGAAAATTGGCTGGCCGGTTTTGTTGCAACAACTACCTAACCAACGATGAATATTCACTGGAAAATCAACCGTAAAACACTAGTACGAAGAAGGCTAGTGCAATTTGGCATTATATTAGAAACACAAGACCTCGTGTGGACTGGTCTCATTTGGTGTGGATAAAACAGATAGTTCGGATTCTTAAACACAAACTGGTTCTGCATTAACAAGAGGCCGGCCAAATGTCAAAGATAGATTATTAGGATGAGAGACATCCTTTGGATCCCACTTGCTTCCTCTCGTTTATTTTTAAATTTTACAATTGAGCCCTACACCAGTTCCAACCTATGAATAATACTGACGTTGATCATACGAAGAGATCGGCGGAACACATGAAATTATTCAACCACTTTGTTCGCACTATGTTGAATTTTTTTGTTTACTTCATTAAAATATACACATGTGTATGTTATACTAATACAATGTACCTATAAAATAAAAGAGGATGAACGTGAGCCGTTTACTCTAAAGTCTATGTGCTATATAAGAATACAAACAAAGCCATTGACTTCGATATGTCAACTTTATGCTAAGTCAACCAAATGATGAGTTGGACAAACCTATCAAGTGCCAATTCTTCTTCTTAAATAATCAAGTTCCCTTCAAATAATCGACCATTTTAATTAGAAGATATTAATTGGCCAATAATATTTAGAAATATAACATCAAACAACAAAGCTGACATAATGTGTAATTGTGTATATAAGGTATTTTTCACTTATTTTATCAATGAATTTTTATAATGATATTCTTATGCATGAATATATTTTAACAAGGTATATTTTTTTTAGTAATTTTTAACACAATAATTATTGAATCACGGTAAACACCACTAAAAAGGAAAGATAGGTAGATGTGATTTAGACTCATATAGTAGGATCTATATCCATGAGTGCCGTATATTTTCATATATTTATATTTAATGAATTCACAATTGTCTAAACTGATTATTAAATTACTACATAAACTAGGCTAACATGGCATACGTACGTACTCACAAAATATTTTAGATTCACGTAGCTAGCATTAGGTCGGGAACAATTTGTTATATATAACCAATTAAATGTGACGGATTAGTTGGTTAATCTGTTGAAATTAACAATGATCTAAAACCAAAATCGAGATATATGCACGCTGATGCATATAATATGAGCTGTGGAATCTCAATAAGTCAAGTCAACTAAATATTATATGAGCTGTGCAATCTCAATAAGTCAAGTCAACAATATGAACATATACTTTAATTATATCATCTATCTATTGCGTATTTTGTTTTTCTTTTTTGCTTCTATATATTACGTATGTGTGCATGTAAGTAAGTTAAATTTAGCTCGTTGATGATGGAGGCGCTTCTTTATGTCATCACTCTCTTCTCTCTCTCAGCCCTAACCGTTACATTAGGAGAAAGTACGTTACAAACATTAATATTTTTCTTAATTTGATGACCCAATGAAATTTTATTTTAAGTCTACTAAACGTTTTTTTTTATTTGGTTTGGCCTATCGTTAGGTATAAGCATCGACTGTGGATCAACCGGATCTTACGTGGACTCCAACAATGTAACATGGGTCGGAGATAAAGGCTTCGTCACCAACGGCGAGCCCATGAAGATTCCGGACGTTGTCAAAAAGCCAATCAACACTCTCCGGTACTTCCCAACTGGTCAAACCAACTGCTACACCAACATTCCGGTGACAAAAGGCCAGAAAACCCTCGTGAGGACGAAGTTTTACTATGAGAACTACGACGCGAAGTTCTCGCCGCCATCTTTTGATGTGATTTATGACGGGAAACACCGTGATTCTATTGTAATTACCGAGTCGTTGCTAAATGATGAAGAAACGTTCTATTTCTCGGAGGTGATATATGTTCCGGAGAATAAGAATATCAGCGTCTGTCTCTTACGTACGTCTCCGTCCGACAACCCATTTATATCGTCCATTGAAGTTTATAGTTTGGACACTGGCATGTACGACGATCTTGGTCCTAACGAAGGTCTCATTCTCCACGACAGAATTGCATACGGTGCCAAAGAGCTTATAAGGTATACTGATACACAAAGCTTTTACTAGAATTTTTTAATCAATATATGCATCTAATAATCATAGTATTAAAAGTTTTATATGATGTCTTTTCGTTGACTTTAATTTTCTTTAAAGCTTTAAATTATCTGCAATCCATTGCTAATATTTCATTAGGCATGTAGTTTTAACCCTATACGTCTAGACAAGATTTATTAATTCAAATATAAAAGCTTGTATAACGTCAATTTGCATTTATAGAATTGTATCAATTAGAAAGGACAACTTTCTTTCAATGTGATATTATTGCGTAATTAATATATTTTCATATTGTTGGTTTCTTGATATATATTTAGCTACCCGTTAGACCCCTACGGTAGGGTATGGTTAGCGTTAGGATCCCAAGACTCCACACTGACCGATCTAACGACCTCAGCCCCATCAATAGACATCACCGGGGCGTCGAACAAGCCACCAGAGATTGTTATGTCAAAGGCATTATCAGGAGTCGGCTTAGTACTCTCAGACCAGACTCTACCCCTAACCGGAGTACCAGTATACTTGGTTCTTTACTTCTCAGAGCCTCAAAGTCTAGGTCGAACCCAGAGACGATCGTTCAACGTTTTCTTGGACAACACTCAAGTGGGTTCGCGTCCCATCGTACCGGTTTTTGGGAAAGCAACTCAATTCATTTTGAGAGATGTAGTGGCCACATCGGCGTCCCAGATAGTCTTTCAGTCAACGGATGACTCCGTTTTGCCACCCCTCATCAACGGATTGGAGCTGTACTCGATAAGTAATACCAGTCCAGACAGTGGAGGCGGCGGTGGAGACCAAGGCGGCGGTAGTACGGATGATTCGGAAGGTTAGTTAATTTATTATTGGACCAATACATAAAAACTATAAATAGTTAATTCAAGTAATTAAATAACGATAATTTGTCAAGTTATAAATAAATAACCAAACTCGAACATGAAAAATTGATGTTGATTTTAGTGGACAATAATTAGGAAGGAATGATCTCAATGCAAAGAAAGAAAAAATCAACTTGATTAAATCTAAAGTATGAAATGCTTTGGATGATACTAATTATTTTCATTTTATAATGTAATGAATGAAGGTTCTGGAGGAGCGAAACAAGCAAAAAATTTGGGAAAAGGTTTTTACTCAAATCTCTATATACATTTCTCTTTATTGTTATTAAGTTATTTAACTTTGGTGTTTTTTAATTTTTTTTTAATGATTTTTAGTTATCACAAATTGAAAATTATCTCACCAAATAGAATTTTCGGAAAATAAAAAATGGTACACTATGTATCTAAAGTCTAAAGATATTGGATATATATCTAACCTACATGGATAACATAGATATTTAGTACTCTTTAACAACACTATTTATTTATATACATTATTAAATATATATATTTTCTGTTAATTTATTTTAGTAAATGGTATCTATTATTTTCTAGCAGAGATTATACTGATTTTTTTTTTTTTTTTTTAAGTTCATATACATAAAAATTTAACAGTGAGGATATGAAATTTAATCATTTGATTGGATCATTCTTTGCCACTTTATCTCAGCACATTTAATAAATTACTAAATTTAGATATATCTCAATTAATTTTCAAATTTTAGATAAGGTTTAGAAAAGTTTTTCTTTTGTGCATGTCGTGACGCCTTTATATGACGACTTTAGGTGGGGCAAAAAGCAGTGGAGGGAAGAAGAATAACAAATTACCACTCATTCTTGGCGTTACGTTCGCCTCCGCCTTTGCAGTTCTCGCGTCAGCGTTTGCAGCTATTTGGAAAAAGCGTCAAAATGCTAAGTCACAGTCGAACAGTACTGTACCAAATACGTCCACAGGTATGGTTAAGTTAATTGAAATATAAATTACTATATGTTAATTATTCGAATATAAATGACAAGTACGTAATAATTTGAATTTATTTTTCAAGAGCATGGAACAGGCACAGGGATGTCGCCTCTAGTTGGACAGCAATTTGCCAGCGATATGACTGATTCATATGTTGTTGAAGATGGACATCATTGACATGGACACTAGTTATTGAAGAGCTCAATCCATGTGTTATTATTCTTCATGTTTTTTTCTTTCCAAACATTTATGATTCTTTTAGTTTGTAAAAAAGTTCTATTGTATTTCTATCTGTATCCGACCAAGAGTGGAAAGAATAATTTGAAAACGTGATGCATGATAATGTGACAGTAAATTTAGAATTGGAAAATATGTTATTGCTCTGATATAGTCTTCAGTAGACATCAGACGTATATATTATATACACAAGATGGACCTAATTCTAATTATTTACAAGAGAATATTAGAATAGTACATGATAGGAGACATTATAGAGATTGATATTGATTCGAAACTCGCTGTTTTCTTCCTACAAAAAAAAACAATATAGCTCTTTTCTTTTACACTACCCACAAGAAAAAAAAAAGAAGAATCAACTGATATAAAATCTTATCCAAATTTTTAGTTTTGGAAGAGTGCTACAAGTTACATGAACTCGTTAATTATCATAGTCTTCGATCCAATAATATTGTAATTATCAAGATCAATAATTTCTTGATATAGTCAGAAAAATTCGTGTAATTAACCATCATGGTCTTTATGTTGAAAGTTACTTTAGAAAAGTATAACTACAAATGTGAATGATCTTATAGTCATTTGTTGGGGCAAACACTATAACTATCTTCGGTTGCACATGCTAAAGTAAATTAACAAATGCAAATCTCTCCATCCACTAATCTTCGTGTTATCATAATTAATCTTCCTTTTAAATTACTGATCGGTTATTAATTTCCCACTATCATTACTTCATTAGGTATAATCATTGACTGTGGATCAACGGGATCTTTACGTGGACTCCAACAACGTAACATGGGTCGGAGATAATGGCTTCGTCGCCACCGGCTAGTCCATTAATATTACGGACGTCGTAAGAAAATCGATCAATACTCTCCGGTACTTTCCAACCGGTCAAACCAATTGCTACACCAACATTCCGGTGACAAAATGCCAACACCAAAATTGTGTACGACATGTATATCAATGTCAAAAGCCAACACCAAATTTTACATATAATATTGATGAAATGATATGATACGATATTATTAAGTTCCAGTTTAACTGATAAGAAAATTATTAATTTCCAATTGACAGTATATGAACGGAATATTTCTCTTAGGCTTAAATTAATAAATTTCATTCTACTAGGTTTATATGATACTACTTTGATAAACTACCTAACTTGAATATAATATGACGTATAACCCAAAAATAATATATCCTATTGCCCACCAGATACGTATTTAATCATTGAATTTCTCTTTGTATCCTACTAATTAGTCATGATCTCACGTAATTTTCAGGCTTTACTCTGAAAAGTCTTCTCTTATAATGTCAATGCAAGTTCTGCTTTAAATCAAGAAAAAATACATGATGTCTATACACAGTGGGGATATGGAGAGTCCCCATGGGGTTTTGTTACTCGCATTTATATCAACTTTGGCTATTGTTCACCTTGTTCAAGCTCAGGATCAAAAAGGTAAATATTTTTGTTAGATATAGTTGTATATCCCTTTGGCATTCATGATCATCGTCTTACTACAATGAACATAATGGAATCAACCCTTATGGGTTGACGACATATGTAGTTGAAACTTGAAAGCCATTGGTAAAAGATAAATTCTTTAAAATACCATACTTGTAAGTTTTGTTGCAATAACTACTACTATTAGTTTCATAAAATTGTGATTTAGAACGCAAAATAATTTATGGTTAATTTCGGTTTAGTTTGATTTTTTTTACACTAACCATAGAAATTAATTTCGGAAGAATTTTAAAATGCAATTAACCGATATAATAACCAAAATATCTGATTGGTTCGGTTTGGTTAATTCGAAGTGGCATGCTTAGTTTAGGCTTCAAGGATTAGTTTTGAATCTTGAAAGTTAAATTTTAGTTTTGTTGTACTTTTGAAACCTAAAACATTCAATGGTATTACTAAAAACTTATATTTAAGTGGTATTTTAAAAAACAAAAACTTAAATGTGGTATTTTGAGAATTGTCCTTGCTAAAATCATCTAAACATCGAAAAGGGTGTTACTACAATATGTGAAGAAGGAAATGAATATAGACCACAAAAGTGTCTAAAATCTCCTTCCCGCTGTGTTTAATTGTTTTGTTTGATCACTGTAGTTTGATTTAGGGATGGGCAGTCTAGTTAAAGATTAGGTTTGGTTTCAGTTTAGTTTTTTTCAGATTTTTTCGATAATAACAAAATATCCATATAAAATCATTTTTAAATCAGTTTTTATTGTTCTTCTTTTGGTTGTTTTGTTGAAACCTAAACTATAAATATCTGATATATAGATTATTATAATTTTTAAAAACCTCCCAATGTTATATATATGTATCCATATATCAATCTAATTTTTAAGTTACTGATCAGTTTTTATTTCCTCCACTATCGTTAGGTATAAGCATTGACTGTGGAACAACGGGATCCTACGTGGACTCCAACAACGTAACATGGGTCGGAGATAAGGGTTTCGTCACCACCGGCGAATCCATTAATATTACGGACGTCACCACAAAGCCGATCAATACTCTCCGGTATTTTCCAACCGGTCAAACAAACTGCTACACCAATATTCCGGTGACAAAAGGCAGGAAAACCCTCGTGAGGACGAAGTACTACTACGAGAACTACGATGACAAGTTCTCGCCGCCATCTTTCGACATAGTTTATGACGGGAAACACCGTGATTCTGTTGATATTACTGAGTCGTTACTCGACGACGAGGACACATTTTATTTCTCTGAGGTGATTTTTGCTCCGGCGAGTGAGAATATCAGCGTTTGCCTTCTCCGTACGTCTCCGTCCGATAACCCTTTTATATCTTCCATTGAAGTTTACAGCTTCGATGACGGCATGTACAAAGATCTTGGTCCTGAAGAAGGTCTCATTCTCTATCAAAGAATTACGTACGGAGCCAAAAAGCTTATAAGGTACACACAAAGTTAGTCATGCAAAAAAAAAAAAAAAAGTTAGTCATGCAATGTTTGGGGTTCCATATATGAATCAAATAATCGTGGTATTCAAATAGGGAAATTTCATTCTCGTTAGCAATTACCATATTGTTTTCTTTTTTTTTGATAAAATAGCATATGTTTTTCATCCTTGACATTGATTTTCTTGGCATTTGATTTCGATCCTTGCTATAGATAACATTTACTGATTCATATATATATTTAACTCTTTATATAATTTCAAGTACATATATCAAAATTTTGTTTAGTAATTATAAATTTTCTATTGTTGGTTAACTTGGTTTTTTGGAAACTTATTTTAGCTATCCGTTAGATCCTTTCGGTAGGCTATGGTCTCCGTCAGCGTCCGGAGACAACACCGCACTGACCGATCTATCGACCTCAGCCCCATCTATAGACATCACCGGGGCGTCTAACAAGCCGCCAGAGATTGTTATGTCCAAGGCATTGTCAGGAGACGGCTTAATCATCTCCGACCTGCCTCTCCCCTCAACTGCTACACTGGTATATTTGGCTCTTTACTTCTCGGAGCCTCAGAGTCTAGGTCGGACCCAGAAACGATCGTTCAACGTTTTCTTGGACGACATGCAAGTGGGTTCACATCCCATCGTACCGGTTTTTGGGAAAGCGACTCAACTCGTTTTGAGAGATGTAGAGGCCACTTCGGGGTCCCAAATAGTCTTAAAGTCTACTGATGACTCGGTATTGCCGACCATGATCAATGGTTTGGAGCTATATTCCATAAGTAACAATCAGCACGGTGGAAGCGGAGGAAAAAGCGGTGGTGGTGATAACGGTGGTGGCGGGGGGCAAAGCGGTGGTGGTAATAATGGTAAGTTTCTATTGACCTATGTACTGCATATATGATTTTTATATAGATAACTTGTTTCTTTTTCCAGATAAATCAAACAAACTAAGTCACACAAAATATTCACCAAGTTTTCCCATGTTTTTGGTAAACAACCAAAACGTATTAATTTAAAGAAGCAATATTTTGAAGATAATGAATAGTGTAGTCATTTTCTGACGCTAAAAAAGTGAGGAAGATGACAGAAATAAACCTCTACAAACGAATTCTAAAAGGTTGGGTATTATATGAACGCTGAAGAAAAATACAGGTTTTTTTTGGTCATTTACCCAAAAAAGTGTATTGAGTTTCTTAAAGGTAGTAAATAAAATTAATTTATTCATATAAAGATGGTTTAATAGTGAAGATATAATCATATAACTTTAAATCATTTCATTGTATAATCTTTTTGGATATTATAGCATTTAATTAGTAAATATAGATAAAAATACAAACTTCATTTTAAGACAAAAAATGAGCTTAAATTATACTTCCCTGCTTGCTTATATTACTTAATAGAATAACCCTTTCTATGACATTTTAGGTGGGACAAATTTAAAAGGAGGAAAGAAAAAGAACAGCTTACCACTCATTCTAGGCGTTACATTCGCCTCCGTATTCGTAATTCTCTGGTCAGCGTTTGTGGTTAATATTTTGAGAAAGCGTCAAAATGCGAAGCCAGTGTCCAACACAGCACCAACTACTTCCACAGGTATATGGATGATTAATCGTTATATACATGTTCCTAGATTTAACATTGGAATATAATTGACAAGTAGTTAATAATGGTTTTTGGTCTCTCCTATGTCCTCAAGAGCGTGGGATAGGCACAGGGACGTCACCTCTATTTGGACAAGAAATGGCCAGTGACACGAATGATTCGTACGTTGTTCAAAATGAACAACATTAACATGGAAACTATGTTGGATTAAGCTTGAAGGATAAGTGACTTGAAGAGCAAGTTACTAATGAAGAAAAAGGAAATTAGGCTTATTATTTTAGGAGTTATCTAAAATATGTGTACTAGGAGTTATCTAATACAAATCCTAGTTATGTCCAGATTATCTTCTCCCCAGAAAGCCGACTCTCTTGATTTTTATCAGTTTTGATTTGTTTTTATTGTCATTAAACAAGAGAACCCAACAATTTTTTGATTACATCCTCCTATTGGAGATGGTCTGAAGCTCTTTTTTGAGCTCAAGAGAGAGAAACGATTGATTCTTCGTAGTGGATTGATGGATTGAATCTGGCCCCAGACGTAGATTCATCATACCGATGATTCGAATTGGATAAACAATCGCGTGTTGTCTTGTGTGGTCGCTTATCTCTTTATGCGTTTTATTTTGGATTGAAATCTTGGAAAGTTCTTAAGTTTGAGCTGAATTGTGTTGAGTATCAAGGTTATTTGAGTCATCGGTTGTAACATATCATACAAAAATTTCGGTTTTGTTTTACGGTTTCAAATCCCAATAGAAAACTACTAAGTTTCGAATGTCTTTCATACGATTTACTATAGGTTTTTATGATTAAACTAGACCACTTGAATATAATAGGGCTTCTAAACTTATTAGAAAAGGAAACAAAAAACATTTTATTTCCCACTAGAGTACGTATTTAATCATTGTATTTCTCTTTGCATCTTAATAATAAGTCATGTTCTCACGTAACTTTGTGGCTTCATTTGGGAAATTATTTTCTTGAAGTGTCGAGAAATAGTTGTGTGCTCCCACTTGTGTATATATATCTTACATATCCTTGATTTATAGTAGTACTTGTCTTGATTTTGCTCCTTGAGTTAGAAAATATGGAGAGTGGGCTCTTGTTGCTCGCATTTCTATCAACTTTGGTTACAGTTCACCAATTCCACATTATTCAAGCTCAAGAAGGTACGTACACACATTTATAAATTCCATTTACGAGTTTTTTTTTGTTGTATATCACGTAGTTTTTTTTTTTTTTTTTTTTTAAAAGATATTCATTGTATCACGTAGTTGAAACCCATTGCTAAAACACCAAAAAAGGTTGTACAATTTGTGAAGAAGGAAATATATATTTACCAAAAACAAAGAAAAGAAGTTTACATTGAAGTTGTATCACAAGATAGTCTTCTTCTTTTACAAGTATGCACCTAACATATTAAGAATGTCTAAATTTCCTTCATTGTTTTTTTTTGACCAATGGGGTTTGATTACTGAATAATCTGACCAAATCAAACTATTTTCAAATTACTGATCGGTTATTTATTTCCCACTATCATTAGGTATAAGCATTGACTGTGGAACAACGGGTTCCTACGTGGACTCCAACAATGTAACATGGGTCGGAGATAAAGGCTTCGTCACCACCGGCGAGTCCATTAATATCACGGACGTCGTCAAAAAACCGATCAATACCCTCCGGTACTTTCCAACAGGTCAAACAAATTGCTACACCAACATTCCAGCGACAAAAGGCCGGACCACCCTCGTGAGGACGAAATTTTACTACAAAAACTATGACGAGAATTACTCGCCACCATCTTTCGACGTGGTTTACGATGGGAAACACCGTAATTCTATTGCTATGACAGTTGACTCGTTGTTCAGCGACGAGGAAACATTCCATTACTCTGAGGTGATATTTGCTCCGGCGAATGAGAATATCAGCGTTTGCCTCGTCCGTACGTCTCCGTCCGATAACCCTTTTATATCTTCCATTGAAGTTTACCGCTTCGATGCCGGCATGTATGACGATCTTGGTCCTGAAGAAGGTTTCATTCTCTATAAAAGAAATGCGTACGGTGCCACAAAGCTTATAAGGTACACACAAAACTGGTCCTCGAATGTTTGGGGATTTATTATTCATACATGCATCAATTAGTCGTAGTATCTTTAAAGTCTCATGTCAATTTATTAACTAAAGTGAGACCCATAATTTTTCTAATTGTGGTTTCTTCAAAATTTATTTTAGCTACCCGTTAGATCCTTACGGTAGGCTATGGTCCCCAAAAGGGTCCCAAGACTATCCCGGACTGATCGATCTTACAACCTCAGCCCCATCCATAGATATCACCGGAGCGTTGAACAAACCGCCAGAGATTGTTATGACGAAGGCAATGTCAGGAGACGGCTTTATAATGTCCGGCCTGAATCTCCCCTCTACCCTTCTACCGGTATACTTAGCTCTTTACTTTTCAGAGCCTCAGAGTCTAGGTCGGACCCAAAAACGATCGTTCACCGTTTTCTTGGACGGCATGCAAGTGGGTTCACATCCCATAGTACCAGTTTTTGGGAAAGCGACTCAAGTCGTTTTAAGAGATATAATGGCCAGTTCGGAGTCCCAGTTAGTTTTTAAGTCAACCGATGACTCGGGTTTGCCGACCATCATCAGTGGTTTGGAGGTCTATTCGATAAGTAACTACAAGGACCATGGAAGCGGAGGCGGGGGCCAAAGCGGCAGTAGTAATAATGGTAAGTTTTTATTGAACCTATGTAAATGTTTTATTAATAACTTTTTTTCCTGGTCAATTAAACAAATTACATCACATCCAAAAATTCACAAGATTTTCCCAAGTTTTAGTAAACAACCAAAAGGTAATAAGTTAAATTTAAAGAAGTACTATTTTGAAGATAGTGAATGTGTTTTCATTTTCTGACGTTAAAAGGTGTATTGAGTTTCAAAAACAAAACAAATTAAATTAATTATAACTCATATATAGAAAGTTTAACAGTATATAGGTAACATTATATCATTTGATTGGATATTATTATATATCAGAAAATATAATTACTAAATATAGATTTTTTTTTATCAACGTGTATAGATAAGGATACAATTTTCATTTTTAGACAAATAATTAACTTAATTATACATGCAAAGGAGGAAAGAAAAAAAACAACGTACCACTCATTCTAGGCGTTACGTTCGCCTTCGTGTTCGTAATTCTCTGGTCAGCGTTTGTGGTTAGTATTTTGAGAAAGCGTCAAAATGCGATGCAACAGTCCAACAAATCACCAACTATGTCCACAGGTATTTATATGGTTGCGTAATCGTTATATTTTTCCTAGATTAAATATTGGAATATAATTGACAGGTCATATTGGTTTTTGGTCTCTCCTATGTCCTCAAGAGCATGGAATACGCACAGGGACGTCGCCTCTATTTGGACAAGAAACGGTCAGCGACAAGATTGATTCGTAGTATGTTGTTCAAGATGAACATGGAAACTAGTTGTGGACGAGCTAGATCCATGTGTTATTCTATTTCTACACCTTTTTTGGTCTTATTTATGATTCTTTTTAATAAAAGTTTAATTATATGATATCCGACAAGAAGTCTGATAAGATTAGAAAGGTAATTGAAAGCTTATATAAGAAGTGATGCAATGCAATATCTAAAACCTTATCCAAAACTCTTCGCAAACGTTGTTTAATTACCATTGTTTTCGATCGAAGAATAATGATTTCTTGCTCACAGAATAACTATAGTCAGCAAAGTTATATAGTGTTATTACTTCCGATCAGTCAGTAAGATCAATGATTTCTTGGTCATAAAAAAGAAGCTAAACTTTCTCAAAACTATATTTTATATGTAAAATGTAAATTAATGAATGACAATTCGAACCAACTAGCCTTAACCATATCCTTATCCATCCGGGAACAAATTAAACAATTAGATGAAAACAATTATTTCAAAACCATTCTATTTAATGATTATTGAAAGTTGGTGGTAGCTATGAGTTAGACAAATGAGTGGGATAGTGGGGAGATGTGGTCGAGGGGGGAGCTAGACCAATTAACTATAATGAATTCTTTGATACAATTCTTGTTAAACTTCAAAAATTATATTCATAATATATATGTGTTGCGGACCCTACTTACCAATATGTGATGAATTGTTCAAAAGGTGTCAACGAAACAAACCAGAAAAGGCAATCTCCGATTAGCTCGCACGCAAGCCAACCAAAATCAGGTCTCAAGTTGTTCTTTTTGGGGCATAAAATAAGACCTCAAAATTGTGTTATAACATATATCAATGTCAAAAGTCAAAACCAAATCTTACAGATAATATTGACACTGAAATGATATGATACAACATTAATTTGCAGTGTGACTGATAAGAAAAATATTAATTAGCAATTGACGGTATATGAATGGAATTTTAGCCTAACAGAGTTATATGAGGGAGGAGGAATGATATATAATTTGAAAACATCTTATTGCCCACTAGATTACGTATTTAATCATTGAACTTCTCTTTGTATACTAATAATTAGTCATGTTCTCACGTATTTTGAGGTTTCACTTTGGAAAGGCTTTTATTGTATTGTAATGTGGCACAATAGTTGTGTGCTTCCACTGTGTATATATTGACATCATATATATTGTTTTGATTTGAAGCAGAAGTTGCATTGACAGTGCTTTGGAAATAAGAGAATATGGAGAGTCGCCATAGGTTTTTGTTGCTCGCATTTATATCAACTTTGGCTATTATTCACATTGTTCAAGCTCAAGATCAAAATGGTAAATATTTTTTATATATTTAATTTACAAGGCTTTTTTAAGAAACAATATATATAGTTGTATCACTTTCGCATTCATGATCATCGTCTTACTACAATGAACATAATGGAATCAACCCTTATGGGTTAACGTATACGTAATTGAAACTTAGAAGCCATCTAGACATCGAAAAGGGTGTTACAGTTTGTGATGAAGGAAATGAATATGGACCACAATAAATGTTTTTACAAGTATACAACTAATAGAATGTCTAAAATCTCCTTAACTGTTTAGTTTGATAAATGGAATTTGGTTTAGGGATGGGCAGTCCAGTTAAAGAATCGGTTTGGTTGGATTTGATTTTTTTCAGATTTGTTTCAGCTTTATAATACATAAAAAACAAATATAATTATTTTAAATCATTTTTTGGTATAAACTTAAACTACAAATCTTATATAATAAGAGAAGGTTTTTTCTATTGCCTACCAATGCGACATTTGGCACTCTACTTTGATGACACGTGTACTTATCATTAATTGTAGTTTGACTAAAATAATTTATTAATAAATATATTATATATTTAGAAAAATAGTCATTAAACTATAAAATTATTAAACTACAATTTTAAAATAATTTTTTTTTTAGCATAATTGCAACTCTCTTACTTAATTACAAAATCAAATCTTTTAAATTTTGACATGATATTATGTTTTATACTGCACATTAATAGTTCACAACTATAAATAATTCTCCAATTTTATAAGATTTTTTTCCATTTTTAGTTCTTTTAAACAATAATTAATTAAAATAATTTTGTTTCAATATTATATGATTAAAAAATTTAAAATCTGTTAAAATTTGATATCTTACATTTGCTCATATTTAACTAATATAATTTATTAATAAATATATCATATATTTAGAAAATAGTCATTAAACTATAAAATTACTACATATTAAATTACAATTTTGAAATGATTTTTTTTCTAGCATAATTGCAACTCTCTTAACTAATTGCAAAATCAAATCTTTTAAAATTTTTGACATGATATTATGTTTTAGACTGCACATTAATAGTTCACAACTATAAATAATTCTTCAATTTTAACAGATTTTTTTTCCATTTTTAGTTCTTTTAAACAATAATTAATTAAAATAATTTTGTTTTAATATTATATGATTAAATAAATTTAAAATCAGTTAAAATTTGATATCTTACATTTACTCATATTTAACTAATATAATTTATTAATAAATATATCATATATTTAGAAAATAGTCATTAAACTATAAAATTACTACATATTAAATTACAATTTTGAAATAATTTTTTTTCTAGCATAATTGCAACTCTCTTAACTAATTGCAAAATCAAATCTTTTAAAATTTTGATATGATATTATGTTTTAGACTGGCATTAATAGTTCACAACTATAAATAATTCTTCAATTTTATAAGATTTTTTTTCCATTTTTAGTTCGTTTAACAATAATTAATTAAAATAATTTTGTTTCAATATTATATGATTAAATGTCTTAAAAATCTGTTAAAATTTGATATCTTACATTTTCTCATATTTAACTAATATAATTTATTAATATATATATCATATATTTAGAAAAATAGTCATTAAACTATAAAATTACTACATATTAAACTACAATTTTGAAATAATTTTTTTTCTAGCATAATTGCAACTCTCTTAACTAATTGCAAAATAAAATCTTTTAAATTTTGACATGATATTATGTTTTAGACTGCACATTAATAGTTCACAACTATAAATAATTCTCCAATTTTATAAGATTTTTTTCCATTTTTAGTTCTTTTAAACAATAATTAATTAAAATAATTTTGTTTCAGTATTATATGATTACATTTTTAAAAAATCTGTAAAATTTGATATCTTACATTTGCTCATATTTTAACAGTTTTTCTTTTTCTATGTTATTTATGCATGTATATATTAATAAACATATCATATCTTATTTTTACAAAATAAATGTATGATAAAGTAAATTACAAAATAGTTTGTTGATATAAACTCATATATAATAGTTCCAAATCATTTTATTTTGGAAGTGATTTATTTAAAACAATGATAAAAGAATAGTAATTATAGTATATATGTTATGATGTATCACTTATCAATATTTAAATACTACATATGCTTTTAAAAATATGATTTAATAAAAAATAAATGAGAAATAGATGTAAAGCTCACCTGATTAAAAAAGACTCAAATGACCATAGTTTTGATAACTGTTAAGAGGAACGAGAGAAAAAAAATTAGGATTAAACCTCATTAAGGTTATTAGTGGCTCAATGAGATTGAATACTCAATGTCTCATGTAACGTTTTAAAAAAAGATATTATTAGTTTGTTACTCATGTAACGTTCGTGTTGTAAACGTTCTTCTATAATTATTAACCTTTATTAGTTATACCCTAACAATCTACTTTTCTAATATAAATAGCAAATATTTACACAAACACAACACACACATATTTACAAATGCTTTTGTTTCCTTTGACAATTGAAGTTACTCAATTACTGAAAGAAAAATGGAAGATGGTTTGTTGTATCACCAACATTTACGGTATCACCAACGTTTACGGCAAGAGTTTTTTTTTTTCTTTTTCTTTTAGTTTTTGTGAATGATTTCATATTGTTTAATGTTTCTAAAATGGTTATATTGAGTCTTACTTACATGTTTTTGTTTTGTTCTAAATGTAAATCGAGAAATTTTTGCATCTTTTTTTTTTTTGGAAGTAGACATCAAATGCACTTTAAACCATAAATGGATATGAAAGAGGAAGCAAAACGGGCAAGAGTCTCAACCTTATCAATTTGTCTCTTTCTTTTAAGGTTTGGACTCATAATAGCTTTCAGATTTCGTTTTTTGTAAGTGTTTGTAAATGATTTCACATTGTTTAAAGTTTCTAAAATAGTTATATTGAGTCTTACTTATATATTTTTGTTAGTTTTTTTTTTTGGTAGGCATCAAATGCACTTTAAACCATTTAAATGGATATGAAAGAAAAAGCTAGTATACTATGGATAGTAAAGTCAATTGCAAGAGAAGGCAAGAATCAAAGTTTTGATTATTCATAAAATACAAAAATTGAGGCAAGTGTTTTAGTTAGTCTCAAAAAATGATGGAGCGATAATAACAGGTATGACCACAATAATAATATAACTATTTATTTGTCTTTCCAAATTAAATATTTTGAATTATATTAACAATTTTAAAAAAATTAAATATATATAGAAATTAACGTCTTTCAATACATTTAACAAATTTTATAGACTTATTATTTTTTTAACCGACATCTGAGATCTTTAGTCAAGTTGGAGGGTTTTTCATTGAAAGTTATCTTAAATCATAGGCTTTAAATTTGTAAATGTGAAGAAGGTTCATCTATTGTTTTGAATTTCAAAACAATTCGTAATACATGCATTTGCATTTTCACAAAAAAAAACTAAATAATTTATGTTTATTTTTTTATATATAGTAAAACATACTGTTTTCATAAAAAGAAAAAAAATTTGAATGCAAACTTTTAATCAACTAAAATGTCTTTGTAAAAAAAATCATAATTTATAAACATCAAAATTACTATTATTAATTATTTTGAGCGATATATTAACAATTATAAATAAATTTTATAAATAATTTAATATAAATATTATTCTATATTCAAAACTAAAACCGAATATAAAATCCACACATCGCGTGTACAACTTCTAGTATTTTGATATGTTTATAATTTTTTTTAAAAAATTGTAGGTCCCCATTTATATATCTGTGTATATAAATTTTTACGTTGCACATGAATGATAAAAGATGACTTTGTCCATAAACTTTGTTCATATAATTTACTGATTTTTTTTTTTTTTTATCGTTAGGTATAAGCATTGACTGTGGAACAACGGGATCCTACGTGGACTCCAATAACGTAACATGGGTCGGAGATAATGGCTTCGTCACAACCGGCGAGTCCATTAATATTACGGACGTCACCACAAAGCCGATCAATACTCTCCGGTACTTTCCAACCGGTCAAACAAACTGCTACACCAACATTCCGGTGACAAAATGCAGGAAAACCCTCGTGAGGACGAAGTACTACTACGAGAACTACGATGACAAAGTTGACATAGTTTCGACATCTTTCGACATAGTTTATGACGGGAAACACCGTGATTCTGTTGATATTACTGAGTCGTTACTCGACGACGAGGACACATTTTATTTCTCTGAGGTGATTTTTGCTCCGGCGAGTGAGAATATCAGCGTTTGCCTTCTCCGTACGTCTCCGTCCGATAACCCTTTATATCTTCCATTGAAGTTTACAGCTTCGATGACGGCATGTACAAAGATCTTGGTCCTGAAGAAGGTCTCATTCTCTATCAAAGAATTACGTACGGAGCCAAAAAGCTTATAAGGTATACACAAAGTTAATTAGTCATGCAAAAAATAAAAACGTTAGTCATGCAATGTTTGGGGTTCTCGTTAGCAATGTAGCAATTAGCATATTGTTTTCTTTTTTGATAAAATAGCATATGTTTTTCATCCTTAACATTGATTTTCTTGGTATTTGATTTCGATCCTTGCTAAAGATAACATTTACTGATTCATATATATATATAACTCTTTATATAATTTCAAGTACATATATCAAAATTTTGTTTAGTAATTATAAATTTTCTATTGTTGGTTAACTTGGTTTTTTGGAAACTTATTTTAGCTATCCGTTAGATCCTTTCGGTAGGCTATGGTCTCCGTCAGCGTCCGGAGACAACACCGCACTGACCGATCTATCGACCTCAGCCCCATCTATAGACATCACCGGGGCGTCTAACAAGCCGCCAGAGATTGTTATGTCCAAGGCATTGTCAGGAGACGGCTTAATCATCTCCGACCTGCCTCTCCCCTCAACTGCTACACTGGTATATTTGGCTCTTTACTTCTCGGAGCCTCAGAGTCTAGGTCGGACCCAGAAACGATCGTTCAACGTTTTCTTGGACGACATGCAAGTGGGTTCACATCCCATCGTACCGGTTTTTGGGAAAGCGACTCAACTCGTTTTGAGAGATGTAGAGGCCACTTCGGGGTCCCAAATAGTCTTAAAGTCTACTGATGACTCGGTTTTGCCAACCATGATCAATGGTTTGGAGCTATATTCCATAAGTAACAACCAGCACGGTGGAAGCGGAGGAAAAAGCGGTGGTGGTGATAACGGTGGTGGTGATAACGGTGGTGGTGATAACGGTGGTGGCGAGGGGCAAAGCGGTGGTGGTAATAATGGTAAGTTTCTATTCAACCTATGTACTGTATATGATTTTTATGTAGATAACTTCTTTCTTTCTTCCAAATCAATCAAACAAACTAAATCACACAAAATATTCACCAAATTTTCCCATGTTTTTGTAAACAACCAAAACGTATGAATTTAAAGAAGCAATATTTTGAAGTTAATGAATAGTGTAGTCATTTTCTGACGTTAAAAAAGTGACGAAAATGACAGAAATAAACATCTACAAACGAATTCTAAAAGGTTGGGTATTATCTGAACACTGAAGAAAAATACCCAAAAAAGTGTATTGAGTTTCTTAAAGGTAGTAAATAAAATTAATTTATTCATATAAAGATAGTTTAATAGTGAAGATATAATCATATAACTCTAAATCATTTCATTGTATAATCTTTTTGGATATTATAGCATTTAATTACTAAATATAGATAAAAATAATAACTTCATTTTTAGACAAAAAAATGAGCTTATATTATACTTCCCTGCTTACTTATATTACTAAATAGAATAACCCTTTCTATGACATTTTAGGTGGGACAAATTTAAAAGGAGGAAAGAAAAAGAGCAGCTTACCACTCATTCTAGGCGTTACATTCGCCTCCGTATTCGTACTTCTCTGGTCAGCGTTTGTGGTTAATATTTTGAGAAAGCGTCAAAATGCGAAGCCAGTGTCCAACACAGCACCAACTACTTCCACAGGTATATGGTTGATTAATCGTTATATACATGTTCCTAGATTAAACATTGGAATATAATTGACAAGTAATTAATAATGGTTTTTGGTCTCTTCTATGTCCTCAAGAGCGTGGGATAGGCACAGGGACGTCGCCTCTATTTGGACAAGAAATGGCCAGTGACAGGAATGATTCGTATGTTGGTCAAGGTGAACAACATTAATATGGAAATTAGTTGTCAACTTTTTTATTTGCCACATTTCTCATGTGGCATCACTCGTGCTGTTGTGCCAATTCCTATAACCATCAAAGACATCCTTTCCTTCACATAGAGAATAGATTTATTTTCCTTCTCCATGGAGTAATAATATTTTGCTCGAACGCTGGTGGCACTCCTCTACATTTGCATTAAGAAATATTGCTTTGTATTTAAAGAGCTTTCTAAGCCCATTCCAACTCTCATTTAGTATGATATTGTCCTCTTTGGGCTTATATGCTCAAGCCCGCAAGGATTTATTATTGGGTTCCTTCCCAAAAGGCCTCATACTAGTTGGAGTTGGACTTAGCTTATATATTAGAAACTCTTTTTCTAAACTTTCGATGTGGGACCTTTGGTTTGTACCCAACAGTATTGAAAATTCAGAAAAGATGTACCTGATATAACACTGGTTATTTTGGTGAATAAATATTACATTCATTCAAAAAAGATAAATTTACTTTTTATTGAAACATAAAAAAATTTGAAATTACATAAATTCTGATATATTTGCAATTATATTCAATACTATCTAAATAATATTATGTAAAAAACAATCGTTAAATAAGAGTTGAACAAAACTTGGGTTCACTTCTAGGGATGAAACCCTTTTATTCACCTCCTTTTGCATTAACCAATAAAAACATGTCATGTCAAATCCTACTTAGATTACATATTAAATTAAAGCTATACTTATAATCCAAACCGATATATAATCTCGTTTAATTACAAAATTTAAACATTAATTCTCCTTTATAAACCTAAACCGTCATTTAAACTCATTTAATCGTAAAAAAAACTAAACCCTAATCGTATTTTCTAAATCCAAACCGACATTCAACCTCGTTTAATTGTAAAATCTAAATCTGTTTGTAAACCTAAACCAATATTTAACCCGTTTAATCATAAAATCTAAACCCTAATCGTACTTTCTAAACTCAAACCGATATTTAACCTCGTTTAATCATAAAATCTAAATTCTGACCTTTTCTAATAAATCCAAACCGATACATAATTTCGTTTTAGTGGCAAATTAGATTTTATGATTAAATTAAATTCTTTTTATTATTATTAGATGTCAAATTTTAATTGGCTAAAATAAAAAAGATGAATATAAGGTTCTAGGGATGAAGCCAAGTATTTTTCATAAGAGTTTATGGTGTACTGACTGATGCATCGTTATTGATTTGCGCCAACTTAGATCACAAGGCCTCAACTTATTCTCCTTTTTATTTCTTTGGTAAAATAAGGCCTCAAATTGTGTATAGCTAATATCAAAATCTAATTGGCATTGGACATGAATTTCCTAACTTGTTAGCATGTTTTAGAAAAATTAAATATCAAATGCATGTTGTAAATATTTTGTAATTGCCCGTTCTTCAAGTACCAATTGTTTCCCGCTGGAACATAAAAATAGGTCAAAACTCTTAAGAAATGTTCTCAAGTTTTATTTATTTTGCCGATTTCAACTTGGTTTTAAAATACTAACTGACAGCTCAACTAAATAACATATATAACATCTATATACACAGATGACGTAAATATATTCGGGTGTCTATATAAATTTTGTATGAAACATTAATTAGTTGAAATATTAGCACCTGCCATGGGTGCTGCTTTGCTTTGTCTTCTCTACTTTCTTTCCTTCCTAACCCTCTCTCTATCCAGTAAGTACTTATTTCTTTATCCTATTAGGCTATTACGTAAGCTGAAGCAGGAAGAGTCTGGGATTTCGCCATAAACTCGAACATCTTCGTCCGATCTAGATAATTAAGGGATTCTGTATGTTTTTGTTTTGGTTGCACATGTTTTAAAGTGTGTTCTAAGTCACAAAATCCACATTCTTTTAAGGGGTGCATAAAAGTGTTTACAAAAAAAGGAACTTTTCTTATCCTTTGGTCACAACATCCATCAAACATAAAGCGTTAAACAATGTCCCTTAATCATGTAGATCCACCTAATTTTAGGAAGAATTTTTTTTTATGTATTTAACCCTTAGCGATCATGATTCATGCAGGCGTAAACATAGACTGTGGAACGTCATTGCCAGGCGTAGACAACAACAACCTAAAATGGGTCGGAGACCAAGACTTCATCACATCCGGAGACTCGGCTACTATTTCGTCCACCACCGTTGAGAAATCCCTCACCACACTTCGGTACTTTCCCACGGGCGACTCCAATTGCTACTCCAACATTCCGGTTACAAAAGGCGGAAAAGTTCTAGTGAGAACCATGTTTTACTACGGGAATTACGACGGGAAGTCCTCAACCCCATCCTTCAGCGTAGTGTTTGAAGGGAAACACCGAGGCACCCTATCGATATCCTCAGCATTCGAACCTTACCTTCTGGAGTTGATATTTTCCCCGGCCGGTGGAGAGACCAGCGTCTGTTTTGTACGTACTTCTTCATCATCAAACCCTTTTGTGTCTTCCATTGAAGTTGTCGACTTGGATGATGGCATGTATGCCGAGCTTGGTCCTGGTGAAGGTTTATTTTACCAACAACGACGTGCGTATGGTGCAACAGAATTTCTAAGGTAACATCGATATTACGTGTATAAGTAGCATAAACATATGTCTCAATATATATATATTTTAGTTTTGGTGTTCACAATTACAATGTGTTTAAATAAAGCAGCGTTGGAATTAGAAATTGGTGTTCACGATTATATATTTTAGTTTTGGTGTACATGATTATATATTTTAGTTTTGGTGTTCACGATTACATTCTGATCATCACCAAGGATTAGATAGAACAATTACTTCATAGTCTCATAATCTCATAGCTTAAAATTTCTAATTAGTATGGGGCACTGACTGAGACATAATTATGTCAACTTGCCGGGAGATTGATTATACACAATATTTAATAACTTGTCGGGTTTGGCTAGTTTACGAAGAATGTTTTTCTTTTTTGGTTAGATCGGATCTTCAAGGTAGGTTTTGGCTTCCATCCGAGATAAACATATTGGTGACGGGAATACAGTCCACGGCTGTATCCATTGATACCTCTGGTGCATCAAACAAGCCGCCTGAGTCCGTCCTCCGTAACTCTTGGACCGGGGAAGGCTTATCATTAGTCGACCCTACTCTTCCTTCAGCAGGAGTTCCGGTGTACTTGGCTATGTATTTCTCGGAGCCTCTAGAGTCAAGTTTACGATCGTTCAACATTTTCTTTGGTGGTAAGCAAGTTGGTAGGGGTCCTGTTGTGCCTTTGTTTGGAAAAGCAACTCAAGTGGTCGTGAGAGATGTGGTGGCCAGTTCAAGCACCCTACTGACGCTCTGGTCCACTTCTAGTGCGCTTTTACCGCCCATGATAAATGCGGCCGAGCTTTATGTAATTAGTAAGGGTACAAGCGAAAGCACAGGCGGAAACGAAACTGGTTCCGGTTCAGGATCAGGATCCGGTGGAAGTGGAGGAGGAGGATCTGGGAGCAGTGGATCCGGATCTGGTTTGTTTTCTTGGAATGCATTTTTAATGAATTACTCTATTTTTCGACGAATTACCAAAACAAACAAGCTTTTAGTATATTTAGATTATATAATCACCTTTGAAGTTTGAGTGAAAAAAAAAGAGAGTCACATTGAATTTTATTTGTGTTAGGCTCAGGTGGGACTAGCAAAGGAGGAACTGGAGGTAGCAATGAAGTGAGTCCAGGTTTGTATTTGGATCTTTCTATTCATTTTATCTTGTTATCTTATGGGTTTGTTAATTAGAAAAAGCTCTCAGTAATCATCATAACATGAATATTATGAAGAAAAGAAAAAAAAAACATTTAGTTATGCATATTATGCAAGTAAAAAAAATTACATTTGTTATGGGGTCAGGTGGATCAACCAATGGAAAGAGCAGTAAACTGCCAATTATACTCGGTGTAGTGTCACCGGTTGCGTTTGTTCTTGTCGCATATGTGTTCATCGCTATAATCTTAGCTAATCGTCGCAAAGTGAGGCTGCAAGCCTTGGCTATGCCTACGTCCACAGGTATTTATATATAGAGTGATTATATATTTGATCCATTTCTTCTAAACATATATGAAGTTTTGTTCATGCATGGCTAATCTCTCTATCTACTCTAGAGATGTGACTAGTTAAATGTTTTGATGATAGTGGCTACTATGGGGACTGGACCGTCAACTCTGTTCACACAACAGATGGACAATGATTCTACATCAAACCAGCCTACAAATGAAATGGGAGAGATCGACGACCTTACTGGATGAACCAGTCATACGTAGCGCAATGATATTGAACATCATGTAAAAGAAATGTTTTAATCTTGAGTTTTAGTATATGTTTTCAATGATTTTTTTTCTCTCTCTTTGTACGTAATAGTTTGATTCTTCTGATCATGAATGTCATGTATCCGCATTAATGTATATAGTTATAAATTTCTATTATCATTTATTTATTTTAGGTTGCGCTTTATTTATTCTCAATTTTCCCATACGAATTTTTTGTCTTTATATTTATCACAAAAAAAGAGTTTGCTCTTTAAAAAACTATACTAATGTAATTTTTTTATTTTATTTTCTCTATCTTAATCGGATATTAATCCGACTCTTCTTCTTCCCAAAAATTAATATTAGTTTCAAATCCAAAGCAACCCACCTCATTCAACTTTCCTTCGATTTTCTTCAAATTTCCAGTTTCCACTTGCTTTCATTGCTTCTTTCCCGCCGTTTCTAGATCTTCAATCGAGAAAGGGATTTGCAACTTTTCACACAAAAATCTTAGATTAATTGTTATTAATAACTTGTTCATCAAACCACTAAAAATCCCGTGTCATCTTCGACTTCTTGGTTAAAATTCAATAAAGAGTGTAACTTTTCATTGCTATAACTTAATAATTTGTTTGTGAGAAGAGAACTCTAGTCTTACAGGGACCAACACCAACAATCAAAATTTAGATAATGAAGAATAGTTGCTGATGCATGATTAAGATTGAATTTATCAACAAAAGATAAGTGTTCATTATACAACACGTGATTAATTGCATGGTGTATTAAGGCCCATTAACGAAGTCCATGGTAAAATGAAACGGCATGGCGTTCACTACCCCACCTAATGAACTGCATGTCGTCTCAACCATCAACATAGAAGCTTCTTGAAGCCACCTGAGAAATCTGGTAGCGACACTCTTGAAAGACACGTTATAAAGAAACGGAAAGAAGAAACCTGAAATTTCAAGAAACTTGCAGAGCTTTCTATCTCTTATCCTCTTCTCTACCATCATTTCTCCCTATAAATACGCCAACGCACATAAGTGTTTGCATTCGAAGAGAGTTCTAGCAAAACAAAACAAAACAGAGCAAACAGAGTAAGCGAAACGATGTCTCTAGTTCCGAGCTTTTTTGGAGGCCGAAGAACAAACGTGTTCGACCCATTTTCACTAGACGTATGGGATCCGTTCGAAGGATTCTTGACGCCCGGGTTGACAAACGCACCTGCCAAGGACGTGGCAGCGTTCACAAACGCTAAAGTGGACTGGAGGGAGACACCTGAAGCGCATGTGTTCAAGGCGGACGTGCCTGGGCTTAAGAAGGAAGAGGTGAAGGTGGAGGTTGAAGATGGTAACATACTTCAGATAAGCGGTGAGAGGAGCAGTGAGAATGAAGAGAAGAGTGACACATGGCACCGTGTGGAGCGGTCAAGTGGGAAGTTCATGAGGAGGTTTCGGTTGCCAGAGAATGCAAAGGTGGAGGAAGTAAAGGCGAGTATGGAGAATGGGGTGTTGTCGGTTACGGTGCCGAAAGTTCAGGAGAGTAAGCCGGAGGTCAAGTCCGTTGATATCTCTGGTTAAGAGGAACTCTGAAGTTGGAAAGCTTAAGACAGTAATATGTGATAGTGTGAAATAAATGGTGCGACTTTCCTTTCTTCTTTTTCTTGTAATCACCAATCTCGTTGTATCAATATAAGTAATCGTAATAAAAGAGTGTTTTGATCCATTGATAGTTACGAGCCAACCATACGAATCTTTTGAATATAAAAGTTTTGAAGTGTCATTTCTCCTAGTCCTAATAAGTTTTTAAGTGAAGGGACCTCAGTCTTGTCAGCAGAACACTAAAGAAACTTTCCGACCTGACTTTGTTGGATTAGGATTGTTGTGGCTGCGAGTCACCAAGGACGAGGGTTCTAAGCAATGGCATCTGGCTCTCGAGAAGTTCCCGTTTGGTCAAGATTCTGTCTGCGGAGCAATCATGTTCCTGTTCATGTTGATGGAATAGTTTTAAGATATCATTCACTACAGATTTAATTGGTTTCATTTCAAATGAACATTTGTAGCCCACAAAATAAGAGAAGGATATGAACCTCGCCGGATGAAGCTGACATTAGAGCAAGAAGAGTTACAGTTGCTGTTTGGTAATCTGTCAGAGTCTTGTACGCAGATTCATCAAGTTTTTCCTACATGGTTTAAAATAGACGTGTTAGCCACAGAAAAAGAAAACTAAGATATAATACAGAGTGACCAGACACCCGAAAAAATAGGAATGCTCGAGAGAAAAGATGATACGGTTATTGTGAATCTCCTAAGTTGTTATGTTATACCTTCAAGTGTGAAATAGCCGCAGCAATGGCTCTACCAGGGGCTTGTAAAGCTTTATTGTGAATCTGTCGACAATTTTCCAACCATAAATTAATCTGAATTTTGAGCACAGAATATAGTTACACGAACGTGGATATGTATGTACCTTAATAAAAAGGAGGGAGACAACTTTAGCGAGAAGTGCAATAGGGTCTGATTCGGTGGAAACTTGAGATATCAAATCCTGCAAGCATAGATAACATCATCATTGAAGGGATAAAAAGCAGTGATGAGAGATCATAACGTTATAGAAACACCGACATGGTGTGGTACATACCTTACGATATGAATGTAGGAGTGTCCTTTCCAGTTTTTTGTCAAGCTTCTTCAAGACTAACCCACTGCACAAATACAGTTAACATTCAGTTCAAACCCGGTGAAAGAAAAGTAGACTTGCTTAAGAGATTCCTCAAAAAAATACGAATTA